>NW_026290968.1:0-242500 GCF_023373465.1 Oncorhynchus keta
TAGCTGATACCACCTCAGTTAACTCTATTCAACTACACTACTGTCTCACTATAGTTGATACAACCTCAGTTAACTCTATTCAACTACACTACTGTCTCACTATAGTTGATGCAACCTCAGCTAACTCTATTCAACTGCACTACTGTCTCACTATATACAACCTCAGTTAACTTTCATTCAACTACACTAATGTCTCACTATAGCTGATACAACCTCAGTTAATCCTCTATTCAACCCTACACTACTGGGTCTCACCATAGTTGATAAACTCCCAGTTAACTCTAGCTTATTCAACTGCACTACTGTCTCAAATATATACAACCTGTTAACCCTATTCAACTACACTACTGTCTCACTATAGTTGATACAACCTCAGTTAACTCTATTCAACTACACTACTGTCTCACTATATACAACCTCAGTTAACTTTGTCTAAATTCAACTGCACTGTCTCAGTATATACAACCCTGTGCTAACTCTATTCAACTGCACTGTCTCACTATATACAACCTCAGTTAACTTTATTCAACCCTACACTACTGTCTCACTATAGCTGATAACACCTCAGTTAACTTTATTCAACCCTACACTACTGTCTCACTATAGCTGATACCACCCAGCACTTATTCAACCTTACACTACTGTCTTCACTATAGCTGATACAACCTCAGTTAACTCTATTCAACTGCACTACTGTCTCACTATATACACCCTCAGTTAACTCTATTCAATTGCACTACTGTCTCACTATAGCTGATACCACCTCAGTTAACTCTTTTCAACCCTACACTACTGTCTCACTATAGTTGATACAACCTCAGTTACCCCTATTCAACTACACTACTGTCTCACTATAGTTGATACAACTTCAGCTAACTCTATTCAACCCTACACTACTGTCTCTTACCATAGTTGATACAACCTCAGTTAACTCTATTCAACTACACTACTGTCTCACTATAGCTGATACAACCTCAGTTAACTCTATTCAACTACACTACTGTCTCACTATAGTTGATACAACCTCAGTTAACTCTATTCAACTGCACTCACTATATACAACCTAGTTAACTCTATTCAACCCTACACTACTGTCTCACTATAGTTGATATAACCTCAGTTAACTCTATTCAACCCTACACTACTGTCTCACTATAGTTGATACAACCTCAGTTAACTCTATTCAACTACACTACTGTCTCACTATATACAACCTCAGTTAACTCTATTCAACCCTACACTACTGTCTCACTATAGTTGATACAACCTCAGTTAACTCTATTCAACTACACTACTGTCTCACTATATATACAACCTCAGTTAACTCTATTCAACTACACTACTGTCTCACTATAGTTGATACAACCTCAGTTAACTCTATTCAACCCTACACTACTGTCTCACTATAGTTGATACAACTCAGTTAACTCTATTCCATCCTACACTACTGTCTCACTATAGTTGATACAACCTCAGTTAACTCTATTCAACTACACTACTGTCTCACTATAGTTGATACAACCTCAGTTAACTCTATTCAACCCTACACTACTGTCTCACTATAGTTGATACAACCTCAGTTAACTCTATTCAACCCTACACTACTGTCTCACTATAGTTGATAAAACCTCAGTTAACTCTATTCAACTGCACTACTGTCTCACTATATACAACCTCAGTTAACTCTATTCAACTACACTACTGTCTCACTATATACAACCTCAGTTAACTCTATTCAACTGCACTACTGTCTCACTATAGTTGATACAACCTCAGTTAACTCTATTCAACTGCACTACTGTCTCACTATATACAACCTCAGTTAACTCTATTCAACTGCACTACTGTCTCACTATAGCTGATACCACCTCAGTTAACTCTATTCAACCTCCTCTCCTGTCTCACTATAGTTGATACAACCTCAGTTAACTCTATTCAACTACACTACTGTCTCACTATATGATACAACCTCAGTTAACTCTATTCAACTACACTACTGTCTCACTATATACAACCTCAGTTAACTCTATTCAACTCAGTATACAACCTGAGTTAACCCTATTCAACTACACTACTGTCTCACTATAGTTGATACAACCTCAGTTAACTCTATTCAACCCTACACTACTGTCTCACTATAGTTGATACAACCTCAGTTAACTCTATTCAACTGCACTACTGTCTCACTATATATACAACCTCAGTTAACTCTATTCAACTACACTACTGTCTCACTATAGTTGATACAACCTCAGTTAACTCTATTCAACTACACTACTGTCTCACTATATACAACCTCAGTTAACTCTATTCAACTGCACTGTCTCAGTATATACAACCTCAGTTAACTCTATTCAACTGCACTGTCTCACTATATACAACCTCAGTTAACTCTATTCAACCCTACACTACTGTCTCACTATAGCTGATACCACCTCAGTTAACTCTATTCAACCCTACACTACTGTCTCACTATAGCTGATACCACCTCAGTTAACTCTATTCAACCCTACACTACTGTCTCACTAGCTGATACAACCTCAGTTAACTCTATTCAACTACACTACTGTCTCACTATATACAACCTCAGTTAACTCTATTCAACTACATTCAACACTACACTACTGTCTCACTATATACAACCTCAGTTAACTCTATTCAACTACACTACTGTCTCACTATATACAACCTCAGTTAACTCTATTCAACTACACTACTGTCTCACTATAGCTGCTACAACCTCAGTTAACTCTATTCAACCCTACACTACTGTCTCACTATAGCTGATACAACCTCAGTTAACTCTATTAAACTGCACTACTGTCTCACTATAGTTGATACAACCTCAGTTAACTCTATTCAACTGCACTACTGTCTCACTATAGCTGATACCACCTCAGTTAACTCTATTCAACTACACTACTGTCTCACTATAGTTGATACAACCTCAGTTAACTCTATTCAACTACACTACTGTCTCACTATAGTTGATGCAACCTCAGTTAACTCTATTCAACTGCACTACTGTCTCACTATATACAACCTCAGTTAACTCTATTCAACTACACTACTGTCTCACTATAGTTGATACAACCTCAGTTAACTCTATTCAACCCTACACTACTGTCTCACTATAGTTGATACAACCTCAGTTAACTCTATTCAACTGCACTACTGTCTCACTATATACAACCTGAGTTAACTCTATTCAACTACACTACTGTCTCACTATAGTTGATACAACCTCAGTTAACTCTATTCAACTACACTACTGTCTCACTATATACAACTCAGTTAACTCTATTCAACTGCACTGTCTCAGTATATACAACCTCAGTTAACTCTATTCAACTGCACTGTCTCACTATATACAACCTCAGTTAACTCTATTCAACCCTACACTACTGTCTCACTATAGCTGATACCACCTCAGTTAACTCTATTCAACCCTACACTACTGTCTCACTATAGCTGATACCACCTCAGTTAACTCTATTCAACCCTACACTACTGTCTCACTATAGCTGATACAACTCAGTTAACTCTATTCAACTGCACTACTGTTCACTATATACAACCTCAGTTAACTCTATTCAACTGCACTACTGTCTCACTATAGCTGATACAACCTCAGTTAACTCTATTCAACTGCACTACTGTCTCACTATAGTTGATACAACCTCAGTTAACTCTATTCAACTGCACTACTGTCTCACTATAGTTGATACAACCTCAGTTAACTCTATTCAACCCTACACTACTGTCTCACTATAGTTGATACAACCTCAGTTAACTCTATTCAACTACACTACTGTCTCACTATAGCTGATACAACCTCAGTTAACTCTATTCAACTACACTACTGTCTCACTATAGTTGATACAACCTCAGTTAACTCTATTCAACTGCACTACTGTCTCACTATATACAACCTCAGTTAACTCTATTCAACCCTACACTACTGTCTCACTATAGTTGATATAACCTCAGTTAACTCTATTCAACCCTACACTACTGTCTCACTATAGTTGATACAACCTCAGTTAACTCTATTCAACTACACTACTGTCTCACTATATACAACCTCAGTTAACTCTATTCAACCCTACACTACTGTCTCACTATAGTTGATACAACCTCAGTTAACTCTATTCAACTACACTACTGTCTCACTATATACAACCTCAGTTAACTCTATTCAACTACACTACTGTCTCACTATAGTTGATACAACCTCAGTTAACTCTATTCAACCCTACACTACTGTCTCACTATAGTTGATACAACCTCAGTTAACTCTATTCCATCCTACACTACTGTCTCACTATAGTTGATACAACCTCAGTTAACTCTATTCAACTACACTACTGTCTCACTATAGTTGATACAACCTCAGTTAACTCTATTCAACCCTACACTACTGTCTCACTATAGTTGATACAACCTCAGTTAACTCTATTCAACCCTACACTACTGTCTCACTATAGTTCAGTTAACTCTATTCAACTGCACTACTGTCTCACTATATACAACCTCAGTTAACTCTATTCAACTACACTACTGTCTCACTATATACAACCTCAGTTAACTCTATTCAACTGTCTCACACAACTCAGTCTCAACTGCACTACTGTCACTATATACAACCTCAGTTAACTCTATTCAACTGCACTACTGTCTCACTATAGCTGATACCACCTCAGTTAACTCTATTCAACCCTCCTCTCCTGTCTCACTATAGTTGATACAACCTCAGTTAACTCTATTCAACTACACTACTGTCTCACTATAGTTGATACAACCTCAGTTAACTCTATTCAACTGCACTACTGTCTCACTATATACAACCTCAGTTAACTCTATTCAACTGCACTACTGTCTCACTATATACAACCTGAGTTAACCCTATTCAACTACACTACTGTCTCACTATCGTTGATACAACCTCAGTTAACTCTATTCAACCCTACACTACTGTCTCACTATAGTTGATACAACCTCAGTTAACTCTATTCAACTGCACTACTGTCTCACTATATACAACCTCAGTTAACTCTATTCAACTACACTACTGTCTCACTATAGTTGATACAACCTCAGTTAACTCTATTCAACTACACTACTGTCTCACTATATACAACCTCAGTTAACTCTATTCAACTGCACTGTCTCAGTATATACAACCTCAGTTAACTCTATTCAACTGCACTGTCTCACTATATACAACCTCAGTTAACTCTATTCAACCCTACACTACTGTCTCACTATAGCTGATACCACCTCAGTTAACTCTATTCAACCCTACACTACTGTCTCACTATAGCTGATACCACCTCAGTTAACTCTATTCAACCCTACACTACTGTCTCACTATAGTTGATACAACCTCAGTTAACTCTATTCAACTGCACTACTGTCTCTACTATATACAACCTCAGTTAACTCTATTCAACTGCACTACTGTCTCACTATAGCTGATACTATTCAACCCTACACTACTGTCTCACTCTATTCAACCTCAGTTAACTCTATTCAACTACACTACTGTCTCACTATAGTTGATACAACCTCAGTTAACTCTATTCAACTACTGTCTCACTATAGTTGATACAACCTCAGTTAACTCTATTACTGTCTGTCACTATATATACAACCTCAGTTAACTCTATTCAACTACACTACTGTCTCACTAGTTGATCTCAGTTAACTATTCAAGCACTACTGTCTCACTATATACAACCTCAGTTAACTCTATTCAACCCTACACTACTGTCTCACTATAGTTGATACAACCTCAGTTAACTCTATTCAACTACACTACTGTCTCACTATAGTTGATACAACCTCAGTTAACTCTATTCAACTACACTACTGTCTCACTATATACAACCTCAGTTAACTCTATTCAACTACACTACTGTCTCACTATAGTTGATACAACCTCAGTTAACTCTATTCAACCCTACACTACTGTCTCACTATAGTTGATACAACCTCAGTTAACTCTATTCAACTGTCTCACTACTGTCTCAACTATAGATACAACCTCAGTTAACTCTATTCAACTGCACTACTGTCTCACTATAGTTGATACAACCTCAGTTAACTCTATTCAACTGCACTACTGTCTCACTATAGTTACAACCTCAGTTAACTCTATTCAACTGCACTACTGTCTCACTATAGCTGATACAACCTCAGTTAACTCTATTCAACTACACTACTGTCTCACTATAGCTGATACAACCTCAGTTAACTCTATTCAACTACACTACTGTCTCACTATAGTTGATACAACCTCAGTTAACTCTATTCAACTGCACTACTGTCTCACTATATACAACCTCAGTTAACTCTATTCAACTGCACTACTGTCTCACTACAACCTAGTTAACTCTATTCAACCACTACTGTCTCACTATAGTTGATACAACCTCAGTTAACTCTATTCAACTACACTACTGTCTCACTATAGTTGATACAACCTCAGTTAACTCTATTTAACTGTCTCACTATTCAACCTCACTACACTACTGTCTCACTATAGTTGATACAACCTCAGTTAACTCTATTCAACTACACTACTGTCTCACTATATACAACCTCAGTTAACTCTATTCAACTGCACAGTATATACAACCTCAGTTAACTCTATTCAACTGCACTGTCTCACTATATACAACCTCAGTTAACTCTATTCAACCCTACACTACTGTCTCACTATAGCTGATACCACCTCAGTTAACTCTATTCAACCCTACACTACTGTCTCACTATAGCTGATACCACCTCAGTTAACTCTATTCAACCCTACACTACTGTCTCACTATAGCTGATACAACCTCAGTTAACTCTATTCAACTGCACTACTGTCTCACTATATACAACCTCAGTTAACTCTATTCAACTACACTACTGTCTCACTATAGCTGATACCACCTCAGTTAACTCTATTCAACCCTACACTACTGTCTCACTATAGTTGATACAACCTCAGTTAACTCTATTCAACTACCCTACTGTCTCACTATAGCTGATACCACCTCAGTTAACTCTATTCAACCCTACACTACTGTCTCACTATAGTTGATACAACCTCAGTTAACTCTATTCAACTACACTACTGTCTCACTATAGCTGATACAACCTCAGTTAACTCTATTCAACTACACTACTGTCTCACTATAGTTGATACAACCTCAGTTAACTCTATTCAACTGCACTACTGTCTCACTATATACAACCTCAGTTAACTCTATTCAACCCTACACTACTGTCTCACTATAGTTGATACAACCTCAGTTAACTCTATTCAACCCTACACTACTGTCTCACTATATACAACCTCAGTTAACTCTATTCAACTACACTACTGTCTCACTATAGTTGATACAACCTCAGTTAACTCTATTCAACTACACTACTGTCTCACTATAGTTGATACAACCTCAGTTAACTCTATTCAACTACACTACTGTCTCAACTGCACTGTCTCAGTATATACAACCTCAGTTAACTCTATTCAACTGCACTGTCTCACTATATACAACTCAGTCTCACTACACTACTGTCTACTAAGCTGATACCACCTCAGTTAACTCTATTCAACCCTACACTACTGTCTCACTATAGCTGATACCACCTCAGTTAACTCTATTCAACCCTACACTACTGTCTCACTATAGCTGATACAACCTCAGTTAACTCTATTCAACTGCACTACTGTCTCACTATATACAACCTCAGTTAACTCTATTCAACTGCACTACTGTCTCACTATAGCTGATACCACCTCAGTTAACTCTTTCAACCCTACACTACTGTCTCACTATAGTTGATACAACCTCAGTTAACTCTATTCAACTACACTACTGTCTCACTATAGTTGATACAACCTCAGTTAACTCTATTCAACCCTACACTACTGTCTCACTATAGTTGATACAACCTCAGTTAACTCTATTCAACTACACTACTGTCTCACTATAGCTGATACAACCTCAGTTAACTCTATTCAACTACACTACTGTCTCACTATAGTTGATACAACCTCAGTTAACTCTATTCAACTGCACTACTGTCTCACTATATACAACCTCAGTTAACTCTATTCAACCCTACACTACTGTCTCACTATAGTTGATATAACCTCAGTTAACTCTATTCAACCCTACACTACTGTCTCACTATAGTTGATACAACCTCAGTTAACTCTATTCAACTACACTACTGTCTCACTATATACAACCTCAGTTAACTCTATTCAACCCTACACTACTGTCTCACTATAGTTGATACAACCTCAGTTAACTCTATTCAACTACACTACTGTCTCACTATATACAACCTCAGTTAACTCTATTCAACTACACTACTGTCTCACTATAGTTGATACAACCTCAGTTAACTCTATTCAACCCTACACTACTGTCTCACTATAGTTGATACAACCTCAGTTAACTCTATTCAACTACACTACTGTCTCACTATAGTTGATACAACCTCAGTTAACTCTATTCAACTACACTACTGTCTCACTATAGTTGATACAACCTCAGTTAACTCTATTCAACCCTACACTACTGTCTCACTATAGTTGATACAACCTCAGTTAACTCTATTCAACCCTACACTACTGTCTCACTATAGTTGATAAAACCTCAGTTAACTCTATTCAACTGCACTACTGTCTCACTATATACAACCTCAGTTAACTCTATTCAACTACACTACTGTCTCACTATATACAACCTCAGTTAACTCTATTCAACTGCACTACTGTCTCACTATAGTTGATACAACCTCAGTTAACTCTATTCAACTGCACTACTGTCTCACTATATACAACCTCAGTTAACTCTATTCAACTGCACTACTGTCTCACTATAGCTGATACCACCTCAGTTAACTCTATTCAACCCTCCTCTCCTGTCTCACTATAGTTGATACAACCTCAGTTAACTCTATTCAACTACACTACTGTCTCACTATAGTTGATACAACCTCAGTTAACTCTATTCAACTGCACTACTGTCTCACTATATACAACCTCAGTTAACTCTATTCAACTGCACTACTGTCTCACTATATACAACCTGTTAACCCTATTCAACTCACTACTGTCTCACTATCGTTGATACAACCTCAGTTAACTCTATTCAACCCTACACTACTGTCTCACTATAGTTGATACAACCTCAGTTAACTCTATTCAACTGCACTACTGTCTCACTACTGTCTCTACTATATACAACCTCAGTTAACTCTATTCAACTGCACTACCTGTCTCACTATAGTATATACAACCTCAGTTAACTCTATTCAACTGCACTATTCAACCCTACACTACTGTCTCACTATAGCTGATACCACCTCAGTTAACTCTATTCAACCCTACACTACTGTCTCACTATATACAACCTCAGTTAACTCTATTCAACCCTACACTACTCTCTCACTATAGTTGATACAACCTGAGTTAACCCTATTCAACTATACACTACTGTCTCACTATAGTTGATACAACCTCAGTTAACTCTATTCAACCCTACACTACTGTCTCACTATAGCTGATACAACCTCAGTTAAATCTATTCAACACTACACTACTGTCTCACTATATACAACCTCAGTTAACTCTATTCAACTACACTACTGTCTCACTATAGTTGATACAACCTCAGTTAAATCTATTCTACACTACTGTCTCACTACAACCTCAGTTGTCTATTCAACTACACTACTGTCTCACTATATACAACCTCAGTTAACTCTATTCAACTACACTACTGTCTCACTATAGTTGATACAACCTCAGTTAACTCTATTCAACACTACACTACTGTCTCACTATATACAACCTCAGTTAACTCTATTCAACTACACTACTGTCTCACTATATACAACCTCAGTTAACTCTATTCAACTACACTACTGTCTCACTATAGCTGATACAACCTCAGTTAACTCTATTCAACCCTACACTACACTACTATAGCTGATCAACTATAACTCTATTCAACTGCACTACTCACTATAGTTGATACAACCTCAGTTAACTCTATTCAACTGCACTACTGTCTCACTATAGCTGATACCACCTCAGTTAACTCTATTCAACTACACTACTGTCTCACTATAGTTGATACAACCTCAGTTAACTCTATTCACTACACTACTGTCTCACTATAGTTGATGCAACCTCAGTTAACTCTATTCAACTGCACTACTGTCTCACTATATACAACCTCTATTCAACTACACTACTGTCTCACTATAGTTGATACAACCTCAGTTTCTATTCAACCCTACACTACTGTCTCACTATAGTTGATACAACCTCAGTTAACTCTATTCAACTGCACTACTGTCTCACTATATACAACCTCAGTTAACTCTATTCAACTACACTACTGTCTCACTATATATACAACCTCAGTTAACTCTATTCAACTGCACTACTGTCTCACTATAGTTGATACAACCTCAGTTAACTCTATTCAACTGCACTACTGTCTCACTATATATACAACCTCAGTTAACTCTATTCAACTGCACTACTGTCTCACTATAGCTGATACCACCTCAGTTAACTCTATTCAACCCTCCACTCCTGTCTCACTATAGTTGATACAACCTCAGTTAACTCTATTCAACTACACTACTGTCTCACTATAGTTGATACAACCTCAGTTAACTATTCAACTCACTACTGTTCAGTTAACTCTATTCAACTGCACTACTGTCTCACTATATACAACCTCAGTTAACCTATTCAACTACACTACTGTCTCACTATAGTTGATACAACCTCAGTTAACTCTATTCAACCCTACACTACTGTCTCACTATAGTTGATACAACCTCAGTTAACTCTATTCAACTGCACTACTGTCTCACTATATACAACCTCAGTTAACTCTATTCAACTGCACTGTCTCAGTATATATAACCTCAGTTAATATTCAACTGCACTGTCTCAGTATAACTCAGTTAACTCTATTCAACTACTGTCTCACTATATACAACCTCAGTTAACTCTATTCAACCCTACACTACTGTCTCACTATAGCTGATACAACCTCAGTTAACTCTATTCAACCCTACACTACTGTCTCACTATATACAACCTCAGTTAACTCTATTCAACCCTACACTACTGTCTCACTATAGTTGATACAACCTCAGTTAACCCTATTCAACTATACACTACTGTCTCACTATAGTTGATACAACCTCAGTTAACTCTATTCAACCCTACACTACTGTCTCACTATAGCTGATACAACCTCAGTTAACTCTATTCAACCTACACTACTGTCTCACTATATACAACCTCAGTTAACTCTATTCAACTACACTACTGTCTCACTATAGTTGATACAACCTCAGTTAACTCTATTCAAACTACACTACTGTCTCACTATATACAACCTCAGTTAACTCTATTCAACTACACTACTGTCTCACTATATACAACCTCAGTTAACTCTATTCAACTACACTACTGTCTCACTATAGTTGATACAACCTCAGTTAACTCTATTCAACTACACTACTGTCTCACTATATACAACCTCAGTTAACTCTATTCAACTACACTACTGTCTCACTATATACAACCTCAGTTAACTCTATTCAACTACACTACTGTCTCACTATAGCTGCTACAACCTCAGTTAACTCTATTCAACCCTACACTACTGTCTCACTATAGCTGATACAACCTCAGTTAACTCTATTCAACTGCACTACTGTCTCACTATAGTTGATACAACCTCAGTTAACTCTATTCAACTGCACTACTGTCTCACTATAGCTGATACCACCTCAGTTAACTCTATTCAACTACACTACTGTCTCACTATAGTTGATACAACCTCAGTTAACTCTATTCAACTACACTACTGTCTCACTATAGTTGATGCAACCTCAGTTAACTCTATTCAACTGCACTACTGTCTCACTATATACAACCTCAGTTAACTCTATTCAACTACACTACTGTCTCACTATAGTTGATACAACCTCAGTTAACTCTATTCAACCCTACACTACTGTCTCACTATAGTTGATACAACCTCAGTTAACTCTATTCAACTGCACTACTGTCTCACTATATACAACCTGAGTTAACTCTATTCAACTACACTACTGTCTCACTATAGTTGATACAACCTCAGTTAACTCTATTCAACTACACTACTGTCTCACTATATACAACCTCAGTTAACTCTATTCAACTGCACTGTCTCAGTATATACAACCTCAGTTAACTCTATTCAACTGCACTGTCTCACTATATACAACCTCAGTTAACTCTATTCAACCCTACACTACTGTCTCACTATAGCTGATACCACCTCAGTTAACTCTATTCAACCCTACACTACTGTCTCACTATAGCTGATACCACCTCAGTTAACTCTATTCAACCCTACACTACTGTCTCACTATAGCTGATACAACCTCAGTTAACTCTATTCAACTGCACTACTGTCTCACTATATACAACCTCAGTTAACTCTATTCAACTGCACTACTGTCTCACTATAGCTGATACCACCTCAGTTAACTCTTTTCAACCCTACACTACTGTCTCACTATAGTTGATACAACCTCAGTTAACTCTATTCAACTACACTACTGTCTCACTATAGTTGATACAACTTCAGTTAACTCTATTCAACCCTACACTACTGTCTCACTATAGTTGATACAACCTCAGTTAACTCTATTCAACTACACTACTGTCTCACTATAGCTGATACAACCTCAGTTAACTCTATTCAACTACACTACTGTCTCACTATAGTTGATACAACCTCAGTTAACTCTATTCAACTGCACTACTGTCTCACTATATACAACCTCAGTTAACTCTATTCAACCCTACACTACTGTCTCACTATAGTTGATATAACCTCAGTTAACTCTATTCAACCCTACACTACTGTCTCACTATAGTTGATACAACCTCAGTTAACTCTATTCAACTACACTACTGTCTCACTATATACAACCTCAGTTAACTCTATTCAACCCTACACTACTGTCTCACTATAGTTGATACAACCTCAGTTAACTCTATTCAACTACACTACTGTCTCACTATATACAACCTCAGTTAACTCTATTCAACTGCACTGTCTCAGTATATACAACCTCAGTTAACTCTATTCAACTGCACTGTCTCACTATATACAACCTCAGTTAACTCTATTCAACCCTACACTACTGTCTCACTATAGCTGATACCACCTCAGTTAACTCTATTCAACCCTACACTACTGTCTCACTATAGCTGATACCACCTCAGTTAACTCTATTCAACCCTACACTACTGTCTCACTATAGCTGATACAACCTCAGTTAACTCTATTCAACTGCACTACTGTCTCACTATATACAACCTCAGTTAACTCTATTCAACTGCACTACTGTCTCACTATAGCTGATACCACCTCAGTTAACTCTTTTCAACCCTACACTACTGTCTCACTATAGTTGATACAACCTCAGTTAACTCTATTCAACTACACTACTGTCTCACTATAGTTGATACAACTCAGTTAACTCTATTCAACCCTACACTACTGTCTCACTATAGTTGATACAACCTCAGTTAACTCTATTCAACTACACTACTGTCTCACTATAGCTGATACAACCTCAGTTAACTCTATTCAACTACACTACTGTCTCACTATAGTTGATACAACCTCAGTTAACTCTATTCAACTGCACTACTGTCTCACTATATACAACCTCAGTTAACTCTATTCAACCCTACACTACTGTCTCACTATAGTTGATATAACCTCAGTTAACTCTATTCAACCCTACACTACTGTCTCACTATAGTTGATACAACCTCAGTTAACTCTATTCAACTACACTACTGTCTCACTATATACAACCTCAGTTAACTCTATTCAACCCTACACTACTGTCTCACTATAGTTGATACAACCTCAGTTAACTCTATTCAACTACACTACTGTCTCACTATATACAACCTCAGTTAACTCTATTCAACTACACTACTGTCTCACTATAGTTGATACAACCTCAGTTAACTCTATTCAACCCTACACTACTGTCTCACTATAGTTGATACAACCTCAGTTAACTCTATTCCATCCTACACTACTGTCTCACTATAGTTGATACAACCTCAGTTAACTCTATTCAACTACACTACTGTCTCACTATAGTTGATACAACCTCAGTTAACTCTATTCAACCCTACACTACTGTCTCACTATAGTTGATACAACCTCAGTTAACTCTATTCAACCTACACTACTGTCTCACTATAGTTGATAAAACCTCAGTTAACTCTATTCAACTGCACTACTGTCTCACTATATACAACCTCAGTTAACTCTATTCAACTACACTACTGTCTCACTATATACAACCTCAGTTAACTCTATTCAACTGCACTACTGTCTCACTATAGTTGATACAACCTCAGTTAACTCTATTCAACTGCACTACTGTCTCACTATATACAACCTCAGTTAACTCTATTCAACTGCACTACTGTCTCACTATAGCTGATACCACCTCAGTTAACTCTATTCAACCCTCCTCTCCTGTCTCACTATAGTTGATACAACCTCAGTTAACTCTATTCAACTACACTACTGTCTCACTATAGTTGATACAACCTCAGTTAACTCTATTCAACTGCACTACTGTCTCACTATATACAACCTCAGTTAACTCTATTCAACTGCACTACTGTCTCACTATATACAACCTGAGTTAACCCTATTCAACTACACTACTGTCTCACTATCGTTGATACAACCTCAGTTAACTCTATTCAACCCTACACTACTGTCTCACTATAGTTGATACAACCTCAGTTAACTCTATTCAACTGCACTACTGTCTCACTATATACAACCTCAGTTAACTCTATTCAACTGCACTGTCTGTCTCAGTTAACTCTATTCAACTACTGTCTGTATATACAACCTCAGTTAACTCTATTCAACTGCTACTGTCTCACTATATACAACCTCAGTTAACTCTATTCAACCCTACACTACTGTCTCACTATAGCTGATACCACCTCAGTTAACTCTATTCAACCCTACACTACTGTCTCACTATAGTTGATACAACCTCAGTTAACTCTATTCAACTACACTACTGTCTCACTATAGCTGATACAACCTCAGTTAACTCTATTCAACTACACTACTGTCTCACTATAGTTGATACAACCTCAGTTAACTCTATTCAACCCTACACTACTGTCTCACTATAGCTGATACAACCTCAGTTAAATCTATTCAACACTACACTACTGTCTCACTATATACAACCTCAGTTAACTCTATTCAACTACACTACTGTCTCACTATAGTTGATACAACCTCAGTTAAATCTATTCAACACTACACTACTGTCTCACTATATACAACCTCAGTTAACTCTATTCAACTACACTACTGTCTCACTATATACAACCTCAGTTAACTCTATTCAACTACACTACTGTCTCACTATAGTTGATACAACCTCAGTTAAATCTATTCAACACTACACTACTGTCTCACTATATACAACCTCAGTTAACTCTATTCAACTACACTACTGTCTCACTATATACAACCTCAGTTAACTCTATTCAACTACACTACTGTCTCACTATAGCTGCTACAACCTCAGTTAACTCTATTCAACCCTACACTACTGTCTCACTATAGCTGATACAACCTCAGTTAACTCTATTCAACTGCACTACTGTCTCACTATAGTTGATACAACCTCAGTTAACTCTATTCAACTGCACTACTGTCTCACTATAGCTGATACCACCTCAGTTAACTCTATTCAACTACACTACTGTCTCACTATAGTTGATACAACCTCAGTTAACTCTATTCAACTACACTACTGTCTCACTATAGTTGATGCAACCTCAGTTAACTCTATTCACTACTGTCTCACTATATACAACCTACTGTCTCACTATAGTTGATACAACCTCAGTTAACTCTATTCAACCCTACACTACTGTCTCACTATAGTTGATACAACCTCAGTTAACTCTATTCAACTGCACTACTGTCTCACTATATACAACCTGAGTTAACTCTATTCAACTACACTACTGTCTCACTATAGTTGATACAACCTCAGTTAACTCTATTCAACTACACTACTGTCTCTATATACAACCTCAGTTAACTCTATTCAACTACTGTCTCAGTATATACAACCTCAGTTAACTCTATTCAACTGCACTGTCTCACTATATACAACCTCAGTTAACTCTATTCAACCCTACACTACTGTCTCACTATAGCTGATACCACCTCAGTTAACTCTATTCAACCCTACACTACTGTCTCACTATAGCTGATACCACCTCAGTTAACTCTATTCAACCCTACACTACTGTCTCACTATAGCTGATACAACCTCAGTTAACTCTATTCAACTGCACTACTGTCTCACTATATACAACCTCAGTTAACTCTATTCAACTGCACTACTGTCTCACTATAGCTGATACCACCTCAGTTAACTCTTTTCAACCCTACACTACTGTCTCACTATAGTTGATACAACCTCAGTTAACTCTATTCAACTACACTACTGTCTCACTATAGTTGATACAACCTCAGTTAACTCTATTCAACTACACTACTGTCTCACTATAGTTGATACAACCTCAGTTAACTCTATTCAACTGCACTACTGTCTCACTATAGCTGATACAACCTCAGTTAACTCTATTCAACTACACTACTGTCTCACTATAGTTGATACAACCTCAGTTAACTCTATTCAACTGCACTACTGTCTCACTATATACAACCTCAGTTAACTCTATTCAACCCTACACTACTGTCTCACTATAGTTGATATAACCTCAGTTAACTCTATTCAACCCTACACTACTGTCTCACTATAGTTGATACAACCTCAGTTAACTCTATTCAACTACACTACTGTCTCACTATATACAACCTCAGTTAACTCTATTCAACCCTACACTACTGTCTCACTATAGTTGATACAACCTCAGTTAACTCTATTCAACTACACTACTGTCTCACTATATACAACCTCAGTTAACTCTATTCAACTACACTACTGTCTCACTATAGTTGATACAACCTCAGTTAACTCTATTCAACCCTACACTACTGTCTCACTATAGTTGATACAACCTCAGTTAACTCTATTCCATCCTACACTACTGTCTCACTATAGTTGATACAACCTCAGTTAACTCTATTCAACTACACTACTGTCTCACTATAGTTGATACAACCTCAGTTAACTCTATTCAACCCTACACTACTGTCTCACTATAGTTGATACAACCTCAGTTAACTCTATTCAACCCTACACTACTGTCTCACTATAGTTGATAAAACCTCAGTTAACTCTATTCAACTGCACTACTGTCTCACTATATACAACCTCAGTCTATTCAACTACACTACTGTCTCACTATATACAACCTCAGTTAACTCTATTCAACTGCACTACTGTCTCACTATAGTTGATACAACCTCAGTTAACTCTATTCAACTGCACTACTGTCTCACTATATACAACCTCAGTTAACTCTATTCAACTGCACTACTGTCTCACTATAGCTGATACCACCTCAGTTAACTCTATTCAACCCTCCACTCCTGTCTCACTATAGTTGATACAACCTCAGTTAACTCTATTCAACTACACTACTGTCTCACTATAGTTGATACAACCTCAGTTAACTCTATTCAACTGCACTACTGTCTCACTATATACAACCTCAGTTAACTCTATTCAACTGCACTACTGTCTCACTATATACAACCTGAGTTAACCCTATTCAACTACACTACTGTCTCACTATCGTTGATACAACCTCAGTTAACTCTATTCAAACTACACTACTGTCTCACTATAGTTGATACAACCTCAGTTAACTCTATTCAACTGCACTACTGTCTCACTATATACAACCTCAGTTAACTCTATTAACTGTCTCTATATAACCTGTCTATTCAACTGCACTGTCTCAGTATATCTCAGTTAACTCTATTCAACTACACTGTCTCACTATATACAACCTCAGTTAACTCTATTCAACTACACTACTGTCTCACTATAGCTGATACACCTCAGTTAACTCTATTCAACTACACTACTGTCTCACTATATACAACCTCAGTTAACTCTATTCAACCCTACACTACTGTCTCACTATAGCTGATACAACCTCAGTTAACTCTATTCAACTACACTACTGTCTCACTATAGTTGATACAACCTCAGTTAACTCTATTCAACTCTACTGTTCATACCCTACACTAACTCTATTCAACCCTACACTACTGTCTCACTATAGTTGATACAACCTCAGTTAACTCTATTCAACTACACTACTGTCTCACTATAGTTGATACAACCTCAGTTAACTCTATTCAACTGCACTACTGTCTCACTATATACAACCTCAGTTAACTCTATTCAACCCTACACTACTGTCTCACTATAGTTGATACAACCTCAGTTAACTCTATTCAACCCTACACTACTGTCTCACTATAGTTGATACAACCTCAGTTAACTCTATTCAACTGCACTACTGTCTCACTATAGTTGATACAACCTCAGTTAACTCTATTCAACTACACTACTGTCTCACTATATACAACCTCAGTTAACTCTATTCAACTGCACTGTCTCAGTATATACAACCTCAGTTAACTCTATTCAACTGCACTGTTCACTATATACAACCTCAGTTAACTCTATTCACTACACTACTGTCTCACTATAGCTGATACCACCTCAGTTAACTCTATTCAACTACACTACTGTCTCACTATAGCTGATACACCTCAGTTAACTCTATTCAACCCTACACTACTGTCTCACTATAGCTGATACAACCTCAGTTAACTCTATTCAACCCTGCACTACTGTCTCACTATAGTTGATACAACCTCAGTTAACTCTATTCAACTACACTACTGTCTCACTATAGTTGATACAACCTCAGTTAACTCTATTCAACTGCACTACTGTCTCACTATATACAACCTCAGTTAACTCTATTCAATTCCTACACTACTGTCTCACTATAGTTGATACAACCTCAGTTAACTCTATTCAACCCTACACTACTGTCTCACTATAGTTGATACAACCTCAGTTAACTCTATTCAACTACACTACTGTCTCACTATAGTTGATACAACCTCAGTTAACTCTATTCAACTACACTACTGTCTCACTATAGTTGATACAACCTCAGTTAACTCTATTCAACTACACTACTGTCTCACTATAGCTGATACCACCTCAGTTAACTCTATTCAACCCTACACTACTGTCTCACTATAGTTGATACAACCTCAGTTAACTCTATTCAACTACACTACTGTCTCATTCTACTGTACTGTCTCACTATATACAACCTCAGTTAACTCTATTCAACTACACTACTGTCTCACTATAGTTGATACAACCTCAGTTAACTCTATTCAACCCTACACTACTGTCTCACTATAGTTGATACAACCTCAGTTAACTCTATTCAACTGCACTACTGTCTCACTATATACAACCTCAGTTAACTCTATTCAACTACACTACTGTCTCACTATATACAACCTCAGTTAACTCTACAACTGCACTGTCTCAGTATATACAACCTCAGTTAACTCTATTCAACTGCACTGTCTCACCAACCACTACTGTCTCACTATAGCTGATACCACCTCAGTTAACTCTATTCAACCCTACACTACTGTCTCACTATAGCTGATACCACCTCAGTTAACTCTATTCAACCCTACACTACTGTCTCACTATAGCTGATACAACCTCAGTTAACTCTATTCAACCTCCTCTACTGTCTCACTATAGTTGATACAACCTCAGTTAACTCTATTCAACTACACTACTGTCTCACTATAGTTGATACAACCTCAGTTAACTCTATTCAACTGCACTACTGTCTCACTATATACAACCTCAGTTAACTCTATTCAACTACTACTGTCTCACTATTCAACCTGAGTTAACCCTATTCAACTACACTACTGTCTCACTATAGTTGATACAACCTCAGTTAACTCTATTCAACCCTACACTACTGTATAGTTGATACAACCTCACTATTAGCACTACTGTCTCACTATATACAACCTCAGTTAACTCTATTCAACTACAGTATATATAACTGTCTATTCACTGCACTGTCTCAGTATATACAACCTCAGTTAACTCTATTCAACTGCACTCTCACTATATACAACCTCAGTTAACTCTATTCAACCCTACACTACTGTCTCACTATAGCTGATACCACCTCAGTTAACTCTATTCAACCCTACACTACTGTCTCACTATATACAACCTCAGTTAACTCTATTCAACCCTACACTACTGTCTCACTATAGTTGATACAACCTCAGTTAACTCTATTCAACTATACACTACTGTCTCACTATAGTTGATACAACCTCAGTTAACTCTATTCAACCCTACACTACTGTCTCACTATAGTTGATACAACCTCAGTTAACTCTATTCAACCCTACACTACTGTCTCACTATAGTTGATACAACCTCAGTTAACTCTATTCAACTACACTACTGTCTCACTATAGTGATACAACCTCAGTTAACTCTATTCAACCCTCACTGTCTCACTATAGTTGATACAACCCTATTCAACTGCACTACTGTCTCACTATATACAACCTCAGTTCTCTATTCAACTACACTACTGTCTCACTATAGTTGATACAACCTCAGTTAACTCTATTCAACCCTACACTACTGTCTCACTATAGTTGATACAACCTCAGTTAACTCTATTCAACTGCACTACTGTCTCACTATAGTTGATACAACCTCTCAGTTAACTCTATTCAACTACACTACTGTCTCACTATATACAACCTAGTTAACTCTATTCAATACACTACTGTCTCACTATAGTGATAACCTCAGTTAACTCTATTCAACCCTACACTACTGTCTCACTATAGTTGATACAACCTCAGTTAACTCTATTCAACTACACTACTGTCTCACTATAGTTGATACAACCTCAGTTAACTCTATTCAACTACACTACTGTCTCACTGATACAACCTCAGTTAACTCTATTCAACCCTACACTACTGTCTCACTATAGTTGATACAACCTCAGTTAACTCTATTCAACCCTACACTACTGTCTCACTGATACAACCTCAGTTAACTCTATTCAACTACACTACTGTCTCACTATATACAACCTCAGTTAACTCTATTCAACTGCACTGTTCAGTATATACAACCTCAGTTAACTCTATTCAACTGCACTGTCTCACTATATACAACCTCAGTTAACTCTATTCAACCCTACACTACTGTCTCACTATAGCTGATACCACCTCAGTTAACTCTATTCAACCCTACACTACTGTCTCACTATAGTTGATACAACCTCAGTTAACTCTATTCAACCCTACACTACTGTCTCACTATAGTTGATACAACCTCAGTTAACTCTATTCAACTGCACTACTGTCTCACTATAGTTGATACAACCTCAGTTAACTCTATTCAACTCACTACTGTCTCACTGATACACTACTGTCTCACTACTGTCTCACTATAGCTGATACAACCTCAGTTAACTCTATTCAACTACACTACTGTCTCACTATAGTTGATACAACCTCAGTTAACTCTATTCAACTGCACTACTGTCTCACTATAGTTGATACAACCTCAGTTAACTCTATTCAACTACACTACTGTCTCACTATAGTTGATACAACCTCAGTTAACTCTATTCAACTACACTACTGTCTCACTATAGTTGATACAACCTCAGTTAACTCTATTCAACTACACTGTCTCACTATAGTTGATACAACCTCAGTTAACTCTATTCAACTACACTACTGTCTCACTATAGTTGATACAACCTCAGTTAACTCTATTCAACTGCACTACTGTCTCACTATATACAACCTCAGTTAACTATTCAACTGCACTACTGTCTCACTATATTGAGTTAACCCTATTCAACTACACTACTGTCTCACTATAGCTGATACCACCTCAGTTAACTCTATTCAACCCTACACTACTGTCTCACTATAGCTGATACCACCTCAGTTAACTCTATTCAACCCTACACTACTGTCTCACTATAGCTGATACAACCTCAGTTAACTCTATTCAACTGCACTACTGTCTCACTATATACAACCTCAGTTAACTCTATTCAACTGCACTACTGTCTCACTATAGCTGATACCACCTCAGTTAACTCTTTCAACCCTACACTACTGTCTCACTATAGTTGATACAACCTCAGTTAACTCTATTCAACTACACTACTGTCTCACTATAGTTGATACAACTTCAGTTAACTCTATTCAACCCTACACTACTGTCTCACTATAGTTGATACAACCTCAGTTAACTCTATTCAACTACACTACTGTCTCACTATAGCTGATACAACCTCAGTTAACTCTATTCAACTACACTACTGTCTCACTATACCTCAGTTAACTCTATTCAACTGCACTACTGTCTCACTATATACAACCTCAGTTAACTCTATTCAACCCTACACTACTGTCTCACTATAGTTGATATAACCTCAGTTAACTCTATTCAACCCTACACTACTGTCTCACTATAGTTGATACAACCTCAGTTAACTCTATTCAACTACACTACTGTCTCTATATACAACCTCAGTTAACTCTATTCAATACACTACTGTCTCACTATAGTTGATACAACCTCAGTTAACTCTATTCAACTACACTACTGTCTCACTATATACAACCTCAGTTAACTCTATTCAACTACACTACTGTCTCACTATAGTTGATACAACCTCAGTTAACTCTATTCAACCCTACACTACTGTCTCACTATAGTTGATACAACCTCAGTTAACTCTATTCCATCCTACACTACTGTCTCACTATAGTTGATACAACCTCAGTTAACTCTATTCAACTACACTACTGTCTCACTATAGTTGATACAACCTCAGTTAACTCTATTCAACCCTACACTACTGTCTCACTATAGTTGATACAACCTCAGTTAACTCTATTCAACCCTACACTACTGTCTCACTATAGTTGATAAAACCTCAGTTAACTCTATTCAACTGCACTACTGTCTCACTATATACAACCTCAGTTAACTCTATTCAACTACACTACTGTCTCACTATATACAACCTCAGTTAACTCTATTCAACTGCACTACTGTCTCACTATAGTTGATACAACCTCAGTTAACTCTATTCAACTGCACTACTGTCTCACTATATACAACCTCAGTTAACTCTATTCAACTGCACTACTGTCTCACTATAGCTGATACCACCTCAGTTAACTCTATTCAACCCTCACTACTGTCTCACTATAGTTGATACAACCTCAGTTAACTCTATTCAACTACACTACTGTCTCACTATAGTTGATACAACCTCAGTTAACTCTATTCAACTGCACTACTGTCTCACTATATACAACCTCAGTTAACTCTATTCAACTGCACTACTGTCTCACTATATACAACCTGAGTTAACCTATTCAACTACACTACTGTCTCTACTATCGTTGATACAACCTCAGTTACCCTACACTACTGTCTCTATACAACCTCAGTTAACTCTATTCAACCCTACACTACTGTCTCACTATAGTTGATACAACCTCAGTTAACTCACTATTCAACTCAACTGCACTACTGTCTCACTATAGCTGATACAACCTCAGTTAACTCTATTCAACCCTACACTACTGTCTCACTATAGTTGATACAACCTCAGTTAACTCTATTCAACTACACTACTGTCTCACAGTGATACAACTCAGTTAACTCTATTCAACCCTACACTACTGTCTCACTATAGTTGATACAACCTCAGTTAACTCTATTCAACTACACTACTGTCTCACTATAGCTGATACAACCTCAGTTAACTCTATTCAACTACACTACTGTCTCACTATAGTTGATACAACCTCAGTTAACTCTATTCAACTGCACTACTGTCTCACTATATACAACCTCAGTTAACTCTATTCAACCCTACACTACTGTCTCACTATAGTTGATATAACCTCAGTTAACTCTATTCAACCCTACACTACTGTCTCACTATAGTTGATACAACCTCAGTTAACTCTATTCAACTACACTACTGTCTCTATATACAACTCATATTCAACCCTACACTACTGTCTCACTATAGTTGATACAACCTCAGTTAACTCTATTCAACTCACTACTGTCTCACTATATACAACCTCAGTTAACTCTATTCAACTACACTACTGTCTCACTATAGTTGATACAACCTCAGTTAACTCTATTCAACCCTACACTACTGTCTCACTATAGTTGATACAACCTCAGTTAACTCTATTCAATCCTACACTACTGTCTCACTATAGTTGATACAACCTCAGTTAACTCTATTCAACTACACTACTGTCTCACTATAGTTGATACAACCTCAGTTAACTCTATTCAACCCTACACTACTGTCTCACTATAGTTGATACAACCTCAGTTAACTCTATTCAACCCTACACTACTGTCTCACTATAGTTGATACAACCTCAGTTAACTCTATTCAACTGCACTACTGTCTCACTATATACAACCTCAGTTAACTCTATTCAACCTCAGTTAACTCTATTCAACTGCACTACTGTCTCACTATAGTTGATACAACCTCAGTTAACTCTATTCAAACTACACTACTGTCTCACTATAGCTGATACAACCTCAGTTAACTCTATTCAAACTACACTACTGTCTCATGATACAACCTCAGTTAACTCTATTCAACTACACTCCTGTCTCACTATAGTTGATACAACCTCAGTTAACTCTATTCAACTACACTACTGTCTCACTATAGTTGATACAACCTCAGTTAACTCTATTCAACTGCACTACTGTCTCACTATATACAACCTCAGTTAACTCTATTCAACTGCACTACTGTCTCACTATATACAACCTGAGTTAACCCTATTCAACTACACTACTGTCTCACTATCGTTGATACAACCTCAGTTAACTCTATTCAACCCTCCTCTCCTGTCTCACTATAGCTGATACCACCTCAGTTAACTCTATTCAACCCTACACTACTGTCTCACTATAGCTGATACAACCTCAGTTAACTCTATTCAACTGCACTACTGTCTCACTATATACAACCTCAGTTAACTCTATTCAACTGCACTACTGTCTCACTATAGCTGATACAACCTCAGTTAACTCTATTCAACCCTACACTACTGTCTCACTATAGTTGATACAACCTCAGTTAACTCTATTCAACTACACTACTGTCTCACTATAGTTGATACAACCTCAGTTAACTCTATTCAACCCTACACTACTGTCTCACTATAGTTGATACAACCTCAGTTAACTCTATTCAACTACACTACTGTCTCACTATAGTTGATACAACCTCAGTTAACTCTATTCAACTACACTACTGTCTCACTATAGTTGATACAACCTCAGTTAACTCTATTCAACACTACACTACTGTCTCACTATATACAACCTCAGTTAACTCTATTCAACTACACTACTGTCTCACTATAGTTGATACAACCTCAGTTAACTCTATTCAACTACACTACTGTCTCACTATAGTTGATACAACCTCAGTTAACTCTATTCAACTGCACTACTGTCTCACTATATACAACCTCAGTTAACTCTATTCAACCCTACACTACTGTCTCACTATAGTTGATACAACCTCAGTTAACTCTATTCAACTACACTACTGTCTCACTATATACAACCTCAGTTAACTCTATTCAACTACACTACTGTCTCACTATAGTTGATACAACCTCAGTTAACTCTATTCAACCCTACAATACTGTCTCACTACAGTTGATACAACCTCAGTTAACTCTATTCCATCCTACACTACTGTCTCACTATAGTTGATACAACCTCAGTTAACTCTATTCAACTACACTACTGTCTCACTATAGTTGATACAACCTCAGTTAACTCTATTCAACCCTACACTACTGTCTCACTATAGTTGATACAACCTCAGTTAACTCTATTCAACCCTACACTACTGTCTCACTATAGTTGATCAGTTAACTCTAACTGTCTCACTATATACAACCTCAGTTAACTCTATTCAACTACACTACTGTCTCACTATATACAACCTCAGTTAACTCTATTCAACTGCACTACTGTCTCACTATAGTTGATACAACCTCAGTTAACTCTATTCAACTGCACTACTGTCTCACTATATACAACCTCAGTTAACTCTATTCTGCACTACTGTCTCACTATAGCTGATACCACCTCAGTTAACTCTATTCAACCCTCCTACTGTCTCACTATAGTTGATACAACCTCAGTTAACTCTATTCAACTACACTACTGTCTCACTATAGTTGATACAACCTCAGTTAACTCTATTCAACTGCACTACTGTCTCACTATATGATACAACCTCAGTTAACTGTCTCACTATTCAACCCTACACTACTGTCTCACTATAGTTGATACAACCTCAGTTAACTCTATTCAACCCTACACTACTGTCTCACTATAGCTGATACAACCTCAGTTAACTCTATTCAACTGCACTACTGTCTCACTATATACAACCTCAGTTAACTCTATTCAACTGCACTATACTATAGTTGATACAACCTCAGTTAACTCTATTCAACTACACTACTGTCTCACTATAGTTGATACAACCTCAGTTAATTCAACTACACTATTCAACTATAGTTGATACAACTCAGTTAACTCTATTCAACCCTACACTACTGTCTCACTATAGTTGATACAACCTCAGTTAACTCTATTCAACTACACTACTGTCTCACTATATGATACAACCTCAGTTAACTCTATTCAACTACACTACTGTCTCACTATAGTGATACAACCTCAGTTAACTCTATTCAACTGCACTACTGTCTCACTATATACAACCTCAGTTAACTCTATTCAACTGCACTGTCTCAGTATATATAACCTCAGTTAACTCTATTCAACTGCACCTCAGTATATAACTCAGTTAACTCTATTCAACTGCACTGTCTCACTATATACAACCTCAGTTAACTCTATTCAACCCTACACTACTGTCTCACTATAGCTGATACCACCTCAGTTAACTCTATTCAACCCTACACTACTGTCTCACTATATACAACCTCAGTTAACTCTATTCAACCCTACACTACTGTCTCACTATAGTTGATACAACCTCAGTTAACCCTATTCAACTATACACTACTGTCTCACTATAGTTGATACAACCTCAGTTAACTCTATTCAACCCTACACTACTGTCTCACTATAGTTGATACAACCTCAGTTAACTCTATTCAACCCTACACTACTGTCTCACTATAGTTGATACAACCTCAGTTAACTCTATTCAACTACACTACTGTCTCACTATAGTTGATACAACCTCAGTTAACTCTATTCAACCCTACACTACTGTCTCACTATAGTTGATACAACCTCAGTTAACTCTATTCAACTGCACTACTGTCTCACTATATACAACCTCAGTTAACTCTATTCAACCCTACACTACTGTCTCACTATAGTTGATACAACCTCAGTTAACTCTATTCAACCCTACACTACTGTCTCACTGTACAACCTCAGTTAACTCTATTCAACTGCACTACTGTCTCACTATATACAACCTCAGTTAACTCTATTCAACTGCACTGTCTCAGTATATATCTATTCAACTGCACTGTCTCAGTATATACAACCTCAGTTAACTCTATTCAACTGCACTGTCTCACTATATACAACCTCAGTTAACTCTATTCAACCCTACACTACTGTCTCACTATAGCTGATACACCTCAGTTAACTCTATTCAACCCTACACTACTGTCTCACTATATACAACCTGTCTACACTACTGTCTCACTATAGTTGATACAACCTCAGTTAACCCTATTCAACTACACTACTGTCTCACTATAGTTGATACAACCTCAGTTAACTCTATTCAACCCTACACTACTGTCTCACTATAGTTGATACAACCTCAGTTAACTCTATTCAACCCTACACTACTGTCTCACTGATACAACCTCAGTTCTCTATTACTACTGTCTCACTATATACAACCTCAGTTAACTCTATTCAACTGCACTACTGTCTCACTATATACAACCTCAGTTAACTCTATTCAACCCTACACTACTGTCTCACTATAGCTGATACCACCTCAGTTAACTCTATTCAACCCTACACTACTGTCTCACTATAGCTGATACCACCTCAGTTAACTCTATTCAACCCTACACTACTGTCTCACTATAGTTGATACAACCTCAGATTCAACACTACTGTCTCCTCAGTTAACTCTATTCAACTACACTACTGTCTCACTATAGTTGATACAACTCAGTTAACTCTATTCAACTACACTACTGTCTCACTATAGTTGATACAACCTCAGTTAACTCTATTCAACCACTACTGTCTCACTACTGTCTATTCACTATACTGTCTCACTATAGTTGATACAACCTCAGTTAACTCTATTCAACTACACTACTGTCTCACTATAGTTGATACAACCTCAGTTAACTCTATTCAACTGCACTACTGTCTTACTATATACAACCTCAGTTAACTCTATTCAACTACACTACTGTCTCACTATAGTTGATACAACCTCAGTTAACTCTATTCAACTACACTACTGTCTCACTATAGTTGATACAACCTCAGTTAACTCTATTCAACTGCACTACTGTCTCACTATATACAACCTCAGTTAACTCTATTCAACTGCACTACTGTCTCACTATATACAACCTGAGTTAACCCTATTCTACACTACTGTCTCACTATAGTTGATACAACCTCAGTTAACTCTATTCAACCCTACACTACTGTCTCACTATAGCTGATACAACCTCAGTTAACTCTATTCAACCCTACACTACTGTCTCACTATAGCTGATACAACCTCAGTTAACTCTATTCAACTGCACTACTGTCTCACTATATACAACCTCAGTTAACTCTATTCAACTGCACTACTGTCTCACTATAGCTGATACCACCTCAGTTAACTCTTTCAACCCTACACTACTGTCTCACTATAGTTGATAAAACCTCAGTTAACTCTATTCAACTACACTACTGTCTCACTATAGTTGATAAAACCTCAGTTAACTCTATTCAACTGCACTACTGTCTCACTATAGTTGATACAACCTCAGTTAACTCTATTCAACTACACTACTGTCTCACTATAGCTGATACAACCTCAGTTAACTCTATTCAACTACACTACTGTCTCACTATAGTTGATACAACCTCAGTTAACTCTATTCAACTGCACTACTGTCTCACTATATACAACCTCAGTTAACTCTATTCAACCCTACACTACTGTCTCACTATAGTTGATATAACCTCAGTTAACTCTATTCAACCCTACACTACTGTCTCACTATAGTTGATACAACCTCAGTTAACTCTATTCAACTACACTACTGTCTCACTATATACAACCTCAGTTAACTCTATTCAACCCTACACTACTGTCTCACTATAGTTGATACAACCTCAGTTAACTCTATTCAACTACACTACTGTCTCACTATATACAACCTCAGTTAACTCTATTCAACTACACTACTGTCTCACTATAGTTGATACAACCTCAGTTAACTCTATTCAACCCTACACTACTGTCTCACTATAGTTGATACAACCTCAGTTAACTCTATTCCATCCTACACTACTGTCTCACTATAGTTGATACAACCTCAGTTAACTCTATTCAACTACACTACTGTCTCACTATAGTTGATACAACCTCAGTTAACTCTATTCAACCCTACACTACTGTCTCACTATAGTTGATACAACCTCAGTTAACTCTATTCAACCCTACACTACTGTCTCACTATAGTTGATAAAACCTCAGTTAACTCTATTCAACTGCACTACTGTCTCACTATATACAACCTCAGTTAACTCTATTCAACTACACTACTGTCTCACTATATACAACCTCAGTTAACTCTATTCAACTGCACTACTGTCTCACTATAGTTGATACAACCTCAGTTAACTCTATTCAACTGCACTACTGTCTCACTATATACAACCTCAGTTAACTCTATTCAACTGCACTACTGTCTCACTATAGCTGATACCACCTCAGTTAACTCTATTCAACCCTACACTACTGTCTCACTATAGTTGATACAACCTCAGTTAACTCTATTCAACTACACTACTGTCTCACTATAGTTGATACAACCTCAGTCTCACTACTACTGTCTCACTATATACAACCTCAGTTAACCTATTCAACTACACTACTGTCTCACTATATACAACCAGTTAACCCTATTCAACTACACTACTGTCTCACTATAGTTGATACAACCTCAGTTAACTCTATTCAACCCTACACTACTGTCTCACTATAGCTGATACAACCTCAGTTAACTCTATTCAACTGCACTACTGTCTCACTATATACAACCTCAGTTAACTCTATTCAACTGCACTACTGTCTCACTATAGCTGATACCACCTCAGTTAACTCTTTTCAACCCTACACTACTGTCTCACTATAGTTGATACAACCTCAGTTAACTCTATTCAACTACACTACTGTCTCACTATAGTTGATACAACTTCAGTTAACTCTATTCAACCCTACACTACTGTCTCACTATAGTTGATACAACCTCAGTTAACTCTATTCAACTACACTACTGTCTCACTATAGCTGATACAACCTCAGTTAACTCTATTCAACTACACTACTGTCTCACTATAGTTGATACAACCTCAGTTAACTCTATTCAACTGCACTACTGTCTCACTATATACAACCTCAGTTAACTCTATTCAACCCTACACTACTGTCTCACTATAGTTGATATAACCTCAGTTAACTCTATTCAACCCTACACTACTGTCTCACTATAGTTGATACAACCTCAGTTAACTCTATTCAACTACACTACTGTCTCACTATATACAACCTCAGTTAACTCTATTCAACCCTACACTACTGTCTCACTATAGTTGATACAACCTCAGTTAACTCTATTCAACTACACTACTGTCTCACTATATACAACCTCAGTTAACTCTATTCAACTACACTACTGTCTCACTATAGTTGATACAACCTCAGTTAACTCTATTCAACCCTACACTACTGTCTCACTATAGTTGATACAACCTCAGTTAACTCTATTCCATCCTACACTACTGTCTCACTATAGTTGATACAACCTCAGTTAACTCTATTCAACTACACTACTGTCTCACTATAGTTGATACAACCTCAGTTAACTCTATTCAACCCTACACTACTGTCTCACTATAGTTGATACAACCTCAGTTAACTCTATTCAACCCTACACTACTGTCTCACTATAGTTGATAAAACCTCAGTTAACTCTATTCAACTGCACTACTGTCTCACTATATACAACCTCAGTTAACTCTATTCAACTACACTACTGTCTCACTATATACAACCTCAGTTAACTCTATTCAACTGCACTACTGTCTCACTATAGTTGATACAACCTCAGTTAACTCTATTCAACTGCACTACTGTCTCACTATATACAACCTCAGTTAACTCTATTCAACTGCACTACTGTCTCACTATAGCTGATACCACCTCAGTTAACTCTATTCAACCCTCCTCTCCTGTCTCACTATAGTTGATACAACCTCAGTTAACTCTATTCAACTACACTACTGTCTCACTATAGTTGATACAACCTCAGTTAACTCTATTCAACTGCACTACTGTCTCACTATATACAACCTCAGTTAACTCTATTCAACTACACTACTGTCTCACTATATACAACCTGAGTTAACCCTATTCAACTACACTACTGTCTCACTATCGTTGATACAACCTCAGTTAACTCTATTCAACCCTACACTACTGTCTCACTATAGTTGATACAACCTCAGTTAACTCTATTCAACTGCACTACTGTCTCACTATATACAACCTCAGTTAACTCTATTCAACTGCACTGTCTCAGTATATATAACCTCAGTTAACTCTATTCAACTGCACTGTCTCAGTATATACAACCTCAGTTAACTCTATTCAACTGCACTGTCTCACTATATACAACCTCAGTTAACTCTATTCAACCCTACACTACTGTCTCACTATAGCTGATACCACCTCAGTTAACTCTATTCAACCCTACACTACTGTCTCACTATATACAACCTCAGTTAACTCTATTCAACCCTACACTACTGTCTCACTATAGTTGATACAACCTCAGTTAACCCTATTCAACTATACACTACTGTCTCACTATAGTTGATACAACCTCAGTTAACTCTATTCAACCCTACACTACTGTCTCACTATAGTTGATACAACCTCAGTTAACTCTATTCAACCCTACACTACTGTCTCACTATAGTTGATACAACCTCAGTTAACTCTATTCAACTACACTACTGTCTCACTATAGTTGATACAACCTCAGTTAACTCTATTCAACCCTACACTACTGTCTTACTATAGTTGATACAACCTCAGTTAACTCTATTCAAATACACTACTGTCTCACTATATACAACCTCAGTTAACTCTATTCAACTACACTACTGTCTCACTATAGTTGATACAACCTCAGTTAACTCTATTCAACCCTACACTACTGTCTCACTATAGTTGATACAACCTCAGTTAACTCTATTCAACCCTACACTACTGTCTCACTGTTAACTCTATTCAACCCTACACTACTGTCTCACTATAGTTGATACAACCTCAGTTAACTCTATTCAACTACACTACTGTCTCACTATAGTTGATACAACCTCAGTTAACTCTATTCAACTACACTACTGTCTCACTATATACAACCTCAGTTAACTCTATTCAACTACACTACTGTCTCACAACTGCACTGTCTCACTATATACAACCTCAGTTAACTCTATTCAACCCTACACTACTGTCTCACTATAGCTGATACCACCTCAGTTAACTCTATTCAACCCTACACTACTGTCTCACTATAGCTGATACCACCTCAGTTAACTCTATTCAACCCTACACTACTGTCTCACTATAGCTGATACAACCTCAGTTAACTCTATTCAACTGCACTACTGTCTCACTATATACAACCTCAGTTCTCAACTGCACTACTGTCTCACTATAGCTGATACCACCTCAGTTAACTCTATTCAACCCTACACTACTGTCTCACTATAGTTGATACAACCTCAGTTAACTCTATTCAACTACACTACTGTCTCACTATAGTTGATACAACCTCAGTTAACTCTATTCAACCCTACACTACTGTCTCACTACAACTGTTAACTCTATTCTCACTACTAGCTGATACAACCTCAGTTAACTCTATTCAACTACACTACTGTCTCACTATAGTTGATACAACCTCAGTTAACTCTATTCAACTGCACTACTGTCTCACTATATACAACCTCAGTTAACTCTATTCAACTACACTACTGTCTCACTATAGTTGATATAACCTCAGTTAACTCTATTCAACTACACTACTGTCTCACTGTCTCACTATTCAACTACACTACTGTCTCACTATATACAACCTCAGTTAACTCTATTCAACCCTACACTACTGTCTCACTATAGTTGATACAACCTCAGTTAACTCTATTCAACTACACTACTGTTCACTATATACAACAGTTAACTCTATTCAACTACACTACTGTCTCACTATAGTTGATACAACCTCAGTTAACTCTATTCAACCCTACACTACTGTCTCACTATAGTTGATACAACCTCAGTTAACTCTATTCATCCTACACTACTGTCTCACTATAGTTGATACAACCTCAGTTAACTCTATTCAACTACACTACTGTCTCACTATAGTTGATACAACCTCAGTTAACTCTATTCAACCCTACACTACTGTCTCACTATAGTTGATACAACCTCAGTTAACTCTATTCAACCCTACACTACTGTCTCACTATAGTTGATAAAACCTCAGTTAACTCTATTCAACTGCACTACTGTCTCACTATATACAACCTCAGTTAACTCTATTCAACTACACTACTGTCTCACTATATACAACCTCAGTTAACTCTATTCAACTACACTACTGTCTCACTATAGTTGATACAACCTCAGTTAACTCTATTCAACTGCACTACACTATATACAACTGTCTCACTATAGTAGCTGATACAACCTCAGTTAACTCTATTCAACCCTACACTACTGTCTCACTATAGTTGATACAACCTCAGTTAACTCTATTCAACTACACTACTGTCTCACTATAGTTGATACAACCTCAGTTCTATTCACTATATATACAACCTCAGTTAACTCTATTCAACTACCACTACTGTCTCACTATAGTTGATACAACCTCAGTTAACTCTATTCAACCCTACACTACTGTCTCACTATAGTTGATACAACCTCAGTTAACTCTATTAACTATATACAACCTCAGTTAACTCTATTCAACTGCACTGTCTCACTACTGTCTCACTATATACAACCTCAGTTAACTCTATTCAACTGCACTGTCTCACTATATACAACAGTTAACTCTGTTCACTATAGTCTGATAGCTGATAACCTCAGTTAACTCTATTCAACCCTACACTACTGTCTCACTATATACAACCTCAGTTAACTCTATTCAACCCTACACTACTGTCTCACTATAGTTGATACAACCTCAGTTAACTCTATTCAACTACACTACTGTCTCACTATAGTTGATACAACCTCAGTTAACTCTATTCAACTACACTACTGTCTCACTATATACAACCTCAGTTAACTCTATTCAACTACACTACTGTCTCACTATATATACAACCTCAGTTAACTCTATTCAACTACACTACTGTCTCACTATAGTTGATACAACCTCAGTTAACTCTATTCAACTGCACTACTGTCTCACTATATACAACCTCAACCTCAGCACTACTGTCTCTATTCAGTTAACTATTCACCCTCCACTGTCTCACTATAGTTGATACAACCTCAGTTAACTCTATTCAACTACACTACTGTCTCACTATAGTTGATACAACCTCAGTTAACTCTATTCACTACTGTCTCACTATATACAACTCAGTTAACTCTATTCAACTGCACTACTGTCTCACTATATACAACCTCAGTTAACTCTATTCAACCCTACACTACTGTCTCACTATAGTTGATACAACCTCAGTTAACTCTATTCAACCCTACACTACTGTCTCACTATAGTTGATACAACCTCAGTTAACTCTATTCAACTGCACTACTGTCTCACTATATACAACCTCAGTTAACTCTATTCAACTGCACTGTCTCAGTATATATAACCTCAGTTAACTCTATTCAACTGCACTGTCTCAGTATATACAACCTCAGTTAACTCTATTCAACTGCACTGTCTCACTATATACAACCTCAGTTAACTCTATTCAACCCACACTACTGTCTCACTATAGCTGATACACCTCAGTTAACTCTATTCAACTACACTACTGTCTCACTATATACAACCTCAGTTAACTCTATTCAACCCTACACTACTGTCTCACTATAGTTGATACAACCTGAGTTAACTCTATTCAACCCTACACTACTGTCTCACTATAGTTGATACAACCTCAGTTAACTCTATTCAACCCTACACTACTGTCTCACTATAGCTGATACAACCTCAGTTAACTCTATTCACTACACTACTGTCTCACTATATACAACCTCAGTTAACTCTATTCAACTACACTACTGTCTCACTATAGTTGATACAACCTCAGTTAACTCTATTTCAACTGTCTCACTACAACCTCAGTTAACTCTATTCACTATAGTATATACAACCTCAGTTAACTCTATTCAACTACACTACTGTCTCACTATAGTTGATACAACCTCAGTTAACTCTATTCAACCTACACTACTGTCTCACTATATACAACCTCAGTTAACTCTATTCAACTACACTACTGTCTCACTATAGTACTGATACAACCTCAGTTAACTCTATTCAACCCTACACTACTGTCTCACTATAGCTGATACAACCTCAGTTAACTCTATTCAACTGCACTACTGTCTCACTATAGTTGATACAACCTCAGTTAACTCTATTCAACTGCACTACTGTCTCACTATAGCTGATACCACCTCAGTTAACTCTATTCAACTACACTACTGTCTCACTATAGTTGATACAACCTCAGTTAACTCTATTCAACTACACTACTGTCTCACTATAGTTGATGCAACCTCAGTTAACTCTATTCAACTGCACTAGTCTCACTATATACAACCTCAGTTAACTCTATTCAACTACACTACTGTCTCACTATCGTTGATACAACCTCAGTTAACTCTATTCAACCCTACACTACTGTCTCACTATAGTTGATACAACCTCAGTTAACTCTATTCAACTGCACTACTGTCTCACTATATACAACCTCAGTTAACTCTATTCAACTACACTACTGTCTCACTATAGTTGATACAACCTCAGTTAACTCTATTCAACTACACTACTGTCTCACTATATACAACCTCAGTTAACTCTATTCAACTGCACTGTCTCAGTATATACAACCTCAGTTAACTCTATTCAACTGCACTGTCTCACTATATACAACCTCAGTTAACTCTATTCAACCCTACACTACTGTCTCACTATAGCTGATACCACCTCAGTTAACTCTATTCAACCCTACACTACTGTCTCACTATAGCTGATACCACCTCAGTTAACTCTATTCAACCCTACACTACTGTCTCACTATAGCTGATACAACCTCAGTTAACTCTATTCAACTGCACTACTGTCTCACTATATACAACCTCAGTTAACTCTATTCAACTGCACTACTGTCTCACTATAGCTGATACCACCTCAGTTAACTCTTTTCAACCCTACACTACTGTCTCACTATAGTTGATACAACCTCAGTTAACTCTATTCAACTACACTACTGTCTCACTATAGTTGATACAACTTCAGTTAACTCTATTCAACCCTACACTACTGTCTCACTATAGTTGATACAACCTCAGTTAACTCTATTCAACTACACTACTGTCTCACTATAGCTGATACAACCTCAGTTAACTCTATTCAACTACACTACTGTCTCACTATAGTTGATACAACCTCAGTTAACTCTATTCAACTGCACTACTGTCTCACTATATACAACCTCAGTTAACTCTATTCAACCCTACACTACTGTCTCACTATAGTTGATATAACCTCAGTTAACTCTATTCAACCCTACACTACTGTCTCACTATAGTTGATACAACCTCAGTTAACTCTATTCAACTACACTACTGTCTCACTATATACAACCTCAGTTAACTCTATTCAACCCTACACTACTGTCTCACTATAGTTGATACAACCTCAGTTAACTCTATTCAACTACACTACTGTCTCACTATATACAACCTCAGTTAACTCTATTCAACTACACTACTGTCTCACTATAGTTGATACAACCTCAGTTAACTCTATTCAACCCTACACTACTGTCTCACTATAGTTGATACAACCTCAGTTAACTCTATTCCATCCTACACTACTGTCTCACTATAGTTGATACAACCTCAGTTAACTCTATTCAACTACACTACTGTCTCACTATAGTTGATACAACCTCAGTTAACTCTATTCAACCCTACACTACTGTCTCACTATAGTTGATACAACCTCAGTTAACTCTATTCAACCTACACTACTGTCTCACTATAGTTGATAAAACCTCAGTTAACTCTATTCAACTGCACTACTGTCTCACTATATACAACCTCAGTTAACTCTATTCAACTACACTACTGTCTCACTATATACAACCTCAGTTAACTCTATTCAACTGCACTACTGTCTCACTATAGTTGATACAACCTCAGTTAACTCTATTCAACTGCACTACTGTCTCACTATATACAACCTCAGTTAACTCTATTCAACTGCACTACTGTCTCACTATAGCTGATACCACCTCAGTTAACTCTATTCAACCCTCCTCTCCTGTCTCACTATAGTTGATACAACCTCAGTTAACTCTATTCAACTACACTACTGTCTCACTATAGTTGATACAACCTCAGTTAACTCTATTCAACTGCACTACTGTCTCACTATATACAACCTCAGTTAACTCTATTCAACTGCACTACTGTCTCACTATATACAACCTGAGTTAACCCTATTCAACTACACTACTGTCTCACTATCGTTGATACAACCTCAGTTAACTCTATTCAACCCTACACTACTGTCTCACTATAGTTGATACAACCTCAGTTAACTCTATTCAACTGCACTACTGTCTCACTATATACAACCTCAGTTAACTCTATTCAACTGCACTGTCTCAGTATATATAACCTCAGTTAACTCTATTCAACTGCACTGTCTCAGTATATACAACCTCAGTTAACTCTATTCAACCCTACACTACTGTCTCACTATAGCTGATACCACCTCAGTTAACTCTATTCAACCCTACACTACTGTCTCACTATATACAACCTCAGTTAACTCTATTCAACCCTACACTACTCTCTCACTATAGTTGATACAACCTGAGTTAACCCTATTCAACTATACACTACTGTCTCACTATAGTTGATACAACCTCAGTTAACTCTATTCAACCCTACACTACTGTCTCACTATAGCTGATACAACCTCAGTTAAATCTATTCAACACTACACTACTGTCTCACTATATACAACCTCAGTTAACTCTATTCAACTACACTACTGTCTCACTATAGTTGATACAACCTCAGTTAACTCTATTCAACTGCACTACTGTCTCACTATATACAACCTCAGTTAACTCTATTCAACTACACTACTGTCTCACTATAGTTATACAACCTCAGTTAACTCTATTCAACCCTACACTACTGTCTCACTATAGTTGATACAACCTCAGTTAACTCTATTCAACTGCACTACTGTCTCACTATTCAATTCAACTACACTACTGTCTCACTATAGTTGATACAACCTCAGTTAACTCTATTCAACTACACTACTGTCTCACTATATACAACCTCAGTTAACTCTATTCAACTACACTACTGTCTCTATTCAACTGCTACTGTCTCACTATATACAACCTCAGTTAACTCTATTCAACCCTACACTACTGTCTCACTATAGCTGATACCACCTCAGTTAACTCTATTCAACCCTACACTACTGTCTCACTATAGCTGATACCACCTCAGTTAACTCTATTCAACCCTACACTACTGTCTCACTATAGTTGATACAACCTCAGTTAACTCTATTCAACTCTATTCAACTCTATTCAACTACACTACTGTCTCACTATAGTTGATACAACCTCAGTTAACTCTATTCAACTGCACTACTGTCTCACTATATACAACCTCAGTTAACTCTATTCAACTGCACTGTCTCAGTATATATAACTCAGTTAACTCTACTGTCTCACTATATACAACCTCAGTTAACTCTATTCAACACACTGTGATACAACCTCAGTTAACTCTATTCAACCCTACACTACTGTCTCACTATAGTTGATACTACTGTCTCACTATAGTTGATACAACCTCAGTTAACTCTATTCAACTGCACTACTGTCTCACTATATACAACCTCAGTTAACTCTATTCAACTACACTACTGTCTCACTATAGTTGATACAACCTCAGTTAACTCTATTCAACTACACTACTGTCTCACTATAGTTGATACAACCTCAGTTAACTCTATTCAACTGCACTACTGTCTCACTATATACAACCTCAGTTAACTCTATTCAACTACACTACTGTCTCACTATAGTTATACAACCTCAGTTAACTCTATTCAACCCTACACTACTGTCTCACTATAGTTGATACAACCTCAGTTAACTCTATTCAACTGCACTACTGTCTCACTATATACAACCTCAGTTAACTCTATTCAACTACACTACTGTCTCACTATAGTTGATACAACCTCAGTTAACTCTATTCAACTACACTACTGTTCTCACTATATACAACCTCAGTTAACTCTATTCAACTGCACTGTCTCAGTATATAACCTATAGCTGATACCACCTCAGTATATAACTCAGTTAACTCTATTCAACTACACTACTGTCTCACTATATACAACCTCAGTTAACTCTATTCAACCCTACACTACTGTCTCACTATAGTTGATACAACCTCAGTTAACTCTATTCAACCCTACACTACTGTCTCACTATAGTTGATACAACCTCAGTTAACTCTATTCAACCCTACACTACTGTCTCACTATAGCTGATACAACCTCAGTTAACTCTATTCAACTCCACTACTGTCTCACTATAGTTGATACAACCTCAGTTAACTCTATTCAACTACACTACTGTCTCACTATAGTTGATACAACCTCAGTTAACTCTATTCAACTGCACTACTGTCTATTCAACTCAACACTACTGTCTCACTATAGTTGATACAACCTCAGTTAACTCTATTCAACTACACTACTGTCTCACTATAGTTGATACAACCTCAGTTAACTCTATTCAACCACTACTGTCTCACTATATACAACCTCAGTCTATTCAACTACTGTCTCACTATATGATAACCTCAGTTAACTCTACACTGTCTCACTATATACAACCTCAGTTAACTCTATTCAACTACACTACTGTCTCACTATAGTTGATACAACCTCAGTTAACTCTATTCAACCTACACTACTGTCTCACTATAGTTGATACAACCTCAGTTAACCCTATTCAACTATACACTACTGTCTCACTATAGTTGATACAACCTCAGTTAACTCTATTCAACCCTACACTACTGTCTCACTATAGTTGATACAACCTCAGTTAACTCTATTCAACCCTACACTACTGTCTCACTATAGTTGATACAACCTCAGTTAACTCTATTCAACTACACTACTGTCTCACTATAGTTGATACAACCTCAGTTAACTCTATTCAACTGCACTACTGTCTCACTATATACAACCTCAGTTAACTCTATTCAACTACACTACTGTCTCACTATAGTTGATACAACCTCAGTTAACTCTATTCAACTACACTACTGTCTCACTATAGTTGATACAACCTCAGTTAACTCTATTCAACTGCACTACTGTCTCACTACAACCTCAGTCTATTCAACTGCATAGTATATATTGATCAACTGCACTGTCTCAGTATATACAACCTCAGTTAACTCTATTCAACTGCACTGTCTCACTATATACAACCTCAGTTAACTCTATTCAACCCTACACTACTGTCTCACTATAGTTGATACAACCTCAGTTAACTCTATTCAACTACACTACTGTCTCACTATAGTTGATACAACCTCAGTTAACTCTATTCAACTACACTACTGTCTCACTATAGTTGATACAACCTCAGTTAACTCTATTCAACCCTACACTACTGTCTCACTATAGTTGATACAACCTCAGTTAACTCTATTCAACTACACTACTGTCTCACTATAGTTGATACAACTCAGTTAACTCTATTCAACTGCACTACTGTCTCACTATATACAACCTCAGTTAACTCTATTCAACTACACTACTGTCTCACTATAGTTGATACAACCTCAGTTAACTCTATTCAACCCTACACTACTGTCTCACTATACAACCTCAGTTAACTCTATTCAACTGCACTACTGTCTCACTATATACAACCTCAGTCTATTCAACTACACTACTGTCTCACTATAGTTGATACAACCTCAGTTAACTCTATTCAACTACACTACTGTCTCACTATATACAACCTCAGTTAACTCTATTCAACTGCACTGTCTCAGTATATATAACCTCAGTCTATTCAACTATAGCTATATACAACCTCAGTTAACTCTATTCAACTGCACTGTCTCACTATATACAACCTCAGTTAACTCTATTCAACCCTACACTACTGTCTCACTATAGTTGATACAACCTGAGTTAACCCTATTCAACTATACACTACTGTCTCACTATAGTTGATACAACCTCAGTTAACTCTATTCAACCCTACACTACTGTCTCACTATAGTTGATACAACCTCAGTTAACTCTATTCAACCCTACACTACTGTCTCACTATAGTTGATAAACCTCAGTTAACTCTATTCAACTACACTACTGTCTCACTATAGTTGATACAACCTCAGTTAACTCTATTCAACTGCACTACTGTCTCACTATATACAACCTCAGTTAACTCTATTCAACTACACTACTGTCTCACTATAGTTGATACAACCTCAGTTAACTCTATTCAACCCTACACTACTGTCTCACTATAGTTGATACAACCTCAGTTAACTCTATTCAACTGCACTACTGTCTCACTATATACAACCTAGTTAACTCTATTCAACTACACTACTGTCTCACTATAGTTGATACAACTCAGTTAACTCTATTCAACTACACTACTGTCTCACTATATACAACCTCAGTTAACTCTATTCAACTGCACTGTCTCAGTATATACAACCTCAGTCTATTCAACTGCACTGTCTCACTATATACAACCTCAGTTAACTCTATTCAACCCTACACTACTGTCTCACTATAGCTGATACCACCTCAGTTAACTCTATTCAACCCTACACTACTGTCTCACTATAGCTGATACCACCTCAGTTAACTCTATTCAACCCTACACTACTGTCTCACTATAGCTGATACAACCTCAGTTAACTCTATTCAACCTCTCCTGTCTCACTATAGTTGATACAACCTCAGTTAACTCTATTCAACTACACTACTGTCTCACTATAGTTGATACAACCTCAGTTAACTCTATTCAACTGCACTACTGTCTCACTATATACAACCTCAGTTAACTCTATTCAACTGCACTACTGTCTCACTATATACAACCTAGTTAACCCTATTCAACTACACTACTGTCTCACTATCGTTGATACAACCTCAGTTAACTCTATTCAACCCTACACTACTGTCTCACTATAGTTGATACAACCTCAGTTAACTCTATTCAACTGCACTACTGTCTCACTATATACAACCTCAGTTAACTCTATTCAACTGCACTGTCTCAGTATATATAACCTCAGTTAACTCTATTCAACTGCACTGTCTCAGTATATACAACCTCAGTTAACTCTATTCAACTACTGTCTCACTATATACAACCTCAGTTAACTCTATTCAACTACACTACTGTCTCACTATAGCTGATACCACCTCAGTTAACTCTATTCAACCCTACACTACTGTCTCACTATATACAACCTCAGTTAACTCTATTCAACCCTACACTACTGTCTCACTATAGTTGATACAACCTCAGTTAACCTATTCAACTACACTACTGTCTCACTATAGTTGATACAACCTCAGTTAACTCTATTCAACCCTACACTACTGTCTCACTATAGTTGATACAACCTCAGTTAACTCTATTCAACCCTACACTACTGTCTCACTATAGTTGATACAACCTCAGTTAACTCTATTCAACTACACTACTGTCTCACTATAGTTGATACAACCTCAGTTAACTCTATTTACACACTGTCTCACTATAGTTGATACAACTCAGTTAACTCTATTCAACTACACTACTGTCTCACTATATACAACCTCAGTTAACTCTATTCAACTGCACTACTGTCTCACTATATACAACCTCAGTTAACTCTATTCAACCCTACACTACTGTCTCACTATAGTTGATACAACCTCAGTTAACTCTATTCAACTACACTACTGTCTCACTATAGTTGATACAACCTCAGTTAACTCTATTCAACTGCACTACTACTCAGTCTCACTACTGTCTCAGTATATACAACCTCAGTTAACTCTATTCAACTGTCTCACTACACTACTGTCTCACTATAGCTGATACAACCTCAGTTAACTCTATTCAACCACTACTGTCTCACTATAGTTGATACTGTCTCTATTCAACTGCACTACTGTCTCACTATATACAACCTCAGTTAACTCTATTCAACTGCACTACTGTCTCACTATATACAACCTGAGTTAACCCTATTCAACTACACTACTGTCTCACTATCGTTGATACAACCTCAGTTAACTCTATTCAACCCTACACTACTGTCTCACTATAGTTGATACAACCTCAGTTAACTCTATTCAACTGCACTACTGTCTCACTATATACAACCTCAGTTAACTCTATTCAACTGCACTGTCTCAGTATATATAACCTCAGTTAACTATTCAACTGCACTGTCTCAGTATATACAACCTCAGTTAACTCTATTCAACTGCACTGTCTCACTATATACAACCTCAGTTAACTCTATTCAACCCTACACTACTGTCTCACTATAGCTGATACCACCTCAGTTAACTCTATTCAACCCTACACTACTGTCTCACTATATACAACCTCAGTTAACTCTATTCAACCCTACACTACTGTCTCACTATAGTTGATACAACCTGAGTTAACCCTATTCAACTATACACTACTGTCTCACTATAGTTGATACAACCTCAGTTAACTCTATTCAACCCTACACTACTGTCTCACTATAGTTGATACAACCTCAGTTAACTCTATTCAACTACACTACTGTCTCACTATAGTTGATACAACCTCAGTTAACTCTATTCAACTGCACTACTGTCTCACTATATACAACCTCAGTTAACTCTATTCAACTACACTACTGTCTCACTATAGTTGATACAACCTCAGTTAACTCTATTCAACCCTACACTACTGTCTCACTATAGTTGATACAATTCCTCAGTTAACTCTATTCAACTACACTACTGTCTCACTATAGTTGATACAACCTCAGTTAACTCTATTCAACACACTACTGTCTCACTATATACAACCTCAGTTAACTTATTCAACCCTACACTACTGTCTCACTATAGCTGATACAACCTCAGTTAACTCTATTCAACCCTACACTACTGTCTCACTATATGACAACCTCAGTTAACTCTATTCAACTACACTACTGTCTCACTATAGCTGATACAACCTCAGTTAACTCTATTCAACTGCACTACTGTCTCACTATATACAACCTCAGTTAACTCTATTCAACCCTACACTACTGTCTCACTATAGCTGATACCACCTCAGTTAACTCTATTCAACCCTACACTACTGTCTCACTATATACAACCTCAGTTAACTCTATTCAACCCTACACTACTCTCTCACTATAGTTGATACAACCTGAGTTAACCCTATTCAACTATACACTACTGTCTCACTATAGTTGATACAACCTCAGTTAACTCTATTCAACCCTACACTACTGTCTCACTATAGTTGATACAACCTCAGTTAACTCTATTCAACCCTACACTACTGTCTCACTATAGTTGATAAAACCTCAGTTAACTCTATTCAACTACACTACTGTCTCACTATAGTTGATACAACCTCAGTTAACTCTATTCAACTGCACTACTGTCTCACTATATACAACCTCAGTTAACTCTATTCAACCCTACACTACTGTCTCACTATAGTTGATACAACCTCAGTTAACTCTATTCAACCCTACACTACTGTCTCACTATAGTTGATACAACCTCAGTTAACTCTATTCAACTGCACTACTGTCTCACTATAGTTGATACAACCTCAGTTAACTCTATTCAACTACACTACTGTCTCACTATAGTTGATACAACCTCAGTTAACTCTATTCAACTACACTACTGTCTCACTATATACAACCTCAGTTCAAACTCTATTCAACCTCAGTTAACTCTATTCAACTGCACTGTCTCACTATATACAACCTCAGTTAACTCTATTCAACCCTACACTACTGTCTCACTATAGCTGATACAACTGTCTCAGTTAACTCTATTCAACCCTACACTACTGTCTCACTATAGTTGATACAACCTCAGTTAACTCTATTCAACTACACTACTGTCTCACTATAGTTGATACAACCTCAGTTAACTCTATTCAACCCTACACTACTGTCTCACTATAGTTGATACAACCTCAGTTAACTCTATTCAACTACACTACTGTCTCACTATATACAACCTCACTATTCAACTGCACTACTGTCTCACTATATACAACCTCAGTTAACTCTATTCAACTACACTACTGTCTCACTATAGTTGATACAACCTCAGTTAACTCTATTCAACCCTACACTACTGTCTCACTATAGTTGATACAACCTCAGTTAACTCTATTCAACTACACTACTGTCTCACTATATACAACCTCAGTTAATATTCAAACTGTCTCAGTATATACAACCTCAGTTCTCTATTCAACTGCACTGTCTCACTATATACAACCTCAGTTAACTCTATTCAACCCTACACTACTGTCTCACTATAGCTGATACCACCTCAGTTAACTCTATTCAACCCTACACTACTGTCTCACTATAGCTGATACCACCTCAGTTAACTCTATTCAACCCTACACTACTGTCTCACTATAGCTGATACAACCTCAGTTCTCCTGTCTCACTATAGTTGATAACTCTATTCAACTACACTACTGTCTCACTATAGTTGATACAACCTCAGTTAACTCTATTCAACTACACTACTGTCTCACTATAGTTAACTCTATTCAACTGCACTATACAACCTCAGTTAACTCTATTCAACTGCACTACTGTCTCACTATATACAACCTGAGTTAACCCTATTCAACTACACTACTGTCTCACTATCGTTGATACAACCTCAGTTAACTCTATTCAACTGCACTACTGTCTCACTATATACAACCTCAGTTAACTCTATTCAACTGCACTGTCTCAGTATATATAACCTCAGTTAACTCTATTCAACTGCACTGTCTCAGTATATACAACCTCAGTTAACTCTATTCAACTGCACTGTCTCACTATATACAACCTCAGTTAACTCTATTCAACCCTACACTACTGTCTCACTATAGCTGATACCACCTCAGTTAACTCTATTCAACCCTACACTACTGTCTCACTATATACAACCTCAGTTAACTCTATTCAACCCTACACTACTCTCTCACTATAGTTGATACAACCTGAGTTAACCCTATTCAACTATACACTACTGTCTCACTATAGTTGATACAACCTCAGTTAACTCTATTCAACCCTACACTACTGTCTCACTATAGTTGATACAACCTCAGTTAACTCTATTCAACCCTACACTACTGTCTCACTATAGTTGATACAACCTCAGTTAACTCTATTCAACTACACTACTGTCTCACTATAGTTGATACAACCTCAGTTAACTCTATTCAACCCTACACTACTGTCTCACTATAGTTGATACAACCTCAGTTAACTCTATTCAACTACACTACTGTCTCACTATATACAACCTCAGTTAACTCTATTCAACTGCACTACTGTCTCACTATATACAACCTCAGTTAACTCTATTCAACCCTACACTACTGTCTCACTATAGTTGATACAACCTCAGTTAACTCTATTCAACCCTACACTACTGTCTCACTATAGTTGATACAACCTCAGTTAACTCTATTCAACTACACTACTGTCTCACTATATACAACCTCAGTTAACTCTATTCAACTGCACTGTCTCAGTATATACAACCTCAGTTAACTCTATTCAACTGCACTGTCTCACTATATACAACCTCAGTTAACTCTATTCAACCCTACACTACTGTCTCACTATAGCTGATACCACCTCAGTTAACTCTATTCAACCCTACACTACTGTCTCACTATAGCTGATACCACCTCAGTTAACTCTATTCAACCCTACACTACTGTCTCACTATAGCTGATACAACCTCAGTTAACTCTATTCAACCCTCCTCTCCTGTCTCACTATAGTTGATACAACCTCAGTTAACTCTATTCAACTACACTACTGTCTCACTATAGTTGATACAACCTCAGTTAACTCTATTCAACTGCACTACTGTCTCACTATATACAACCTCAGTTAACTCTATTCAACTGCACTACTGTCTCACTATATACAACCTGAGTTAACCCTATTCAACTACACTACTGTCTCACTATCGTTGATACAACCTCAGTTAACTCTATTCAACCCTACACTACTGTCTCACTATAGTTGATACAACCTCAGTTAACTCTATTCAACTGCACTACTGTCTCACTATATACAACCTCAGTTAACTCTATTCAACTGCACTGTCTCAGTATATATAACCTCAGTTAACTCTATTCAACTGCACTGTCTCAGTATATACAACCTCAGTTAACTCTATTCAACTGCACTGTCTCACTATATACAACCTCAGTTAACTCTATTCAACCCTACACTACTGTCTCACTATAGCTGATACCACCTCAGTTAACTCTATTCAACCCTACACTACTGTCTCACTATATACAACCTCAGTTAACTCTATTCAACCCTACACTACTCTCTCACTATAGTTGATACAACCTGAGTTAACCCTATTCAACTATACACTACTGTCTCACTATAGTTGATACAACCTCAGTTAACTCTATTCAACCCTACACTACTCTCTCACTATAGTTGATACAACCTCAGTTAACTCTATTCAACTACACTACTGTCTCACTATAGTTGATACAACCTCAGTTAACTCTATTCAACTGCACTACTGTCTCACTATATACAACCTCAGTTAACTCTATTCAACCCTACACTACTGTCTCACTATAGTTGATACAACCTCAGTTAACTCTATTCAACCCTACACTACTGTCTCACTATAGTTGATACAACCTCAGTTAACTCTATTCAACTGCACTACTGTCTCACTATATACAACCTGAGTTAACTCTATTCAACTACACTACTGTCTCACTATAGTTGATACAACCTCAGTTAACTCTATTCAACTACACTACTGTCTCACTATATACAACCTCAGTTAACTCTATTCAACCCTACACTACTGTCTCACTATAGCTGATACCACCTCAGTTAACTCTATTCAACCCTACACTACTGTCTCACTATAGCTGATACCACCTCAGTTAACTCTATTCAACCCTACACTACTGTCTCACTATAGCTGATACAACCTCAGTTAACTCTATTCAACTGCACTACTGTCTCACTATATACAACCTCAGTTAACTCTATTCAACTGCACTACTGTCTCACTATAGCTGATACCACCTCAGTTAACTCTTTTCAACCCTACACTACTGTCTCACTATAGTTGATACAACCTCAGTTAACTCTATTCAACTACACTACTGTCTCACTATAGTTGATACAACTTCAATTAACTCTATTCAACCCTACACTACTGTCTCACTATAGTTGATACAACCTCAGTTAACTCTATTCAACTACACTACTGTCTCACTATAGCTGATACAACCTCAGTTAACTCTATTCAACTACACTACTGTCTCACTATAGTTGATACAACCTCAGTTAACTCTATTCAACTGCACTACTGTCTCACTATATACAACCTCAGTTAACTCTATTCAACCCTACACTACTGTCTCACTATAGTTGATATAACCTCAGTTAACTCTATTCAACCCTACACTACTGTCTCACTATAGTTGATACAACCTCAGTTAACTCTATTCAACTACACTACTGTCTCACTATATACAACCTCAGTTAACTCTATTCAACCCTACACTACTGTCTCACTATAGTTGATACAACCTCAGTTAACTCTATTCAACTACACTACTGTCTTACTATATACAACCTCAGTTAACTCTATTCAACTACACTACTGTCTCACTATAGTTGATACAACCTCAGTTAACTCTATTCAACTACACTACTGTCTCACTATAGTTGATACAACCTCAGTTAACTCTATTCAACTGCACTACTGTCTCACTATAGCTGATACAACCTCAGTTAACTCTATTCAACTACACTACTGTCTCACTATAGTTGATACAACCTCAGTTAACTCTATTCAACCCTACACTACTGTCTCACTATAGTTGATACAACCTCAGTTAACTCTATTCAACCCTACACTACTGTCTCACTATAGTTGATAAAACCTCAGTTAACTCTATTCAACTGCACTACTGTCTCACTATATACAACCTCAGTTAACTCTATTCAACTACACTACTGTCTCACTATATACAACCTCAGTTAACTCTATTCAACTGCACTACTGTCTCACTATAGTTGATACAACCTCAGTTAACTCTATTCAACTGCACTACTGTCTCACTATATACAACCTCAGTTAACTCTATTCAACTGCACTACTGTCTCACTATAGCTGATACCACCTCAGTTAACTCTATTCAACCCTCCTCTCCTGTCTCACTATAGTTGATACAACCTCAGTTAACTCTATTCAACTACACTACTGTCTCACTATAGTTGATACAACCTCAGTTAACTCTATTCAACTGCACTACTGTCTCACTATATACAACCTCAGTTAACTCTATTCAACTACACTACTGTCTCACTATATACAACCTGAGTTAACCCTATTCAACTACACTACTGTCTCACTATCGTTGATACAACCTCAGTTAACTCTATTCAACCCTACACTACTGTCTCACTATAGCTGATACAACCTCAGTTAACTCTATTCAACTGCACTACTGTCTCACTATATACAACCTCAGTTAACTCTATTCAACTGCACTACTGTCTCACTATAGCTGATACCACCTCAGTTAACTCTTTTCAACCCTACACTACTGTCTCACTATAGTTGATACAACCTCAGTTAACTCTATTCAACTACACTACTGTCTCACTATAGTTGATACAACTTCAGTTAACTCTATTCAACCCTACACTACTGTCTCACTATAGTTGATACAACCTCAGTTAACTCTATTCAACTACACTACTGTCTCACTATAGCTGATACAACCTCAGTTAACTCTATTCAACTACACTACTGTCTCACTATAGTTGATACAACCTCAGTTAACTCTATTCAACTGCACTACTGTCTCACTATATACAACCTCAGTTAACTCTATTCAACCCTACACTACTGTCTCACTATAGTTGATATAACCTCAGTTAACTCTATTCAACCCTACACTACTGTCTCACTATAGTTGATACAACCTCAGTTAACTCTATTCAACTACACTACTGTCTCACTATATACAACCTCAGTTAACTCTATTCAACTACACTACTGTCTCACTATAGTTGATCTCAGTTAACTCTATTCAACCCTACACTACTGTCTCACTATATACAACCTCAGTTAACTCTATTCCAACTACACTACTGTCTCACTATAGTTGATACAACCTCAGTTAACTCTATTCAACTACACTACTGTCTCACTATAGTTGATACAACCTCAGTTAACTCTATTCAACCCTACACTACTGTCTCACTATAGTTGATACAACCTCAGTTAACTCTATTCAACCCTACACTACTGTCTCACTATAGTTGATAAACCTCAGTTAACTCTATTCAACTGCACTACTGTCTCACTATATACAACCTCAGTTAACTCTATTCAACTACACTACTGTCTCACTATATACAACCTCAGTTAACTCTATTCAACTGCACTACTGTCTCACTATAGTTGATACAACCTCAGTTAACTCTATTCAACTGCACTACTGTCTCACTATATACAACCTCAGTTAACTCTATTCAACTGCACTACTGTCTCACTATAGCTGATACAACCTCAGTTAACTCTATTCAACCCTCCTCTCCTGTCTCACTATAGTTGATACAACCTCAGTTAACTCTATTCAACTACACTACTGTCTCACTATAGTTGATACAACCTCAGTTAACTCTATTCAACTGCACTACTGTCTCACTATATACAACCTCAGTTAACTCTATTCAACTACACTACTGTCTCACTATATACAACCTGAGTTAACCTATTCAACTCACTACTGTCTCACTATAGTTGATACAACCTCAGTTAACTCTATTCTACACTACTGTCTCACTATAGTTGATACAACCTCAGTTAACTCTATTCAACTGCACTACTGTCTCACTATATACAACCTCAGTTAACTCTATTCAACTGCACTGTCTCAGTATATATAACCTCAGTTAACTCTATTCAACTGCACTGTCTCAGTATATACAACCTCAGTTAACTCTATTCAACTGCACTGTCTCACTATATACAACCTCAGTTAACTCTATTCAACCCTACACTACTGTCTCACTATAGCTGATACCACCTCAGTTAACTCTATTCAACCCTACACTACTCTCTCACTATAGTTGATACAACCTGAGTTAACCCTATTCAACTATACACTACTGTCTCACTATAGTTGATACAACCTCAGTTAACTCTATTCAACCCTACACTACTGTCTCACTATAGTTGATACAACCTCAGTTAACTCTATTCAACCCTACACTACTGTCTCACTATAGTTGATACAACCTCAGTTAACTCTATTCAACTACACTACTGTCTCACTATAGTTGATACAACCTCAGTTAACTCTATTCAACTGCACTGTCTCACTATATACAACCTCAGTTAACTCTATTCAACCCTACACTACTGTCTCACTATAGTTGATACAACCTCAGTTAACTCTATTCAACCCTACACTACTGTCTCACTATAGTTGATACAACCTCAGTTAACTCTATTCAAATACACTACTGTCTCACTATATACAACCTCACTATTCAACTACACTACTGTCTCACTATAGTTGATACAACCTCAGTTAACTCTATTCAACCCTACACTACTGTCTCACTATAGTTGATACAACCTCAGTTAACTCTATTCAACCCTACACTACTGTCTCACTATAGTTGATACAACCTCAGTTAACTCTATTCAACCCTACACTACTGTCTCACTATAGTTGATACAACCTCAGTTAACTCTATTCAACTACACTACTGTCTCACTATAGTTGATACAACCTCAGTTAACTCTATTCAACTGCACTACTGTCTCACTATATACAACCTGAGTTAACTCTATTCAACTACACTACTGTCTCACTATTGTTGATACAACCTCAGTTAACTCTATTCAACTACACTACTGTCTCACTATATACAACCTCAGTTAACTCTATTCAACTGCACTGTCTCAGTATATACAACCTCAGTTGTCTATTCAACTGCACTGCTATATACAACCTCAGTTAACTCTATTCAACCCTACACTACTGTCTCACTATAGCTGATACCACCTCAGTTAACTCTATTCAACCCTACACTACTGTCTCACTATAGCTGATACCACCTCAGTTAACTCTATTCAACCCTACACTACTGTCTCACTATAGCTGATACAACCTCAGTTAACTCTATTCAACCCTCCTCTCCTGTCTCACTATAGTTGATACAACCTCAGTTAACTCTATTCAACTACACTACTGTCTCACTATAGTTGATACAACCTCAGTTAACTCTATTCAACTGCACTACTGTCTCACTATATACAACCTCAGTTAACTCTATTCAACTGCACTACTGTCTCACTATATACAACCTGAGTTAACCCTATTCAACTACACTACTGTCTCACTATCGTTGATACAACCTCAGTTAACTCTATTCAACCCTACACTACTGTCTCACTATAGTTGATACAACCTCAGTTAACTCTATTCAACTGCACTACTGTCTCACTATATACAACCTCAGTTAACTCTATTCAACTGCACTGTCTCAGTATATATAACCTCAGTTAACTCTATTCAACTGCACTGTCTCAGTATATACAACCTCAGTTAACTCTATTCAACTGCACTGTCTCACTATATACAACCTCAGTTAACTCTATTCAACCCTACACTACTGTCTCACTATAGCTGATACCACCTCAGTTAACTCTATTCAACCCTACACTACTGTCTCACTATATACAACCTCAGTTAACTCTATTCAACCCTACACTACTCTCTCACTATAGTTGATACAACCTGAGTTAACCCTATTCAACTATACACTACTGTCTCACTATAGTTGATACAACCTCAGTTAACTCTATTCAACCCTACACTACTCTCTCACTATAGTTGATACAACCTCAGTTAACTCTATTCAACTACACTACTGTCTCACTATAGTTGATACAACCTCAGTTAACTCTATTCAACTGCACTACTGTCTCACTATATACAACCTCAGTTAACTCTATTCAACCCTACACTACTGTCTCACTATAGTTGATACAACCTCAGTTAACTCTATTCAACTACACTACTGTCTCACTATAGTTGATACAACCTCAGTTAACTCTATTCAACTGCACTACTGTCTCACTATATACAACCTCAGTTAACTCTATTCAACTACACTACTGTCTCACTATAGTTGATACAACCTCAGTTAACTCTATTCAACTACACTACTGTCTCACTATATACAATCAGTTAACTCTATTCAATACACTACTGTCTCAGTATAGCTGACTCTCAGTTTCTATTCAACTACACTACTGTCTCACTATAGCTGATACCACCTCAGTTAACTCTATTCAACCCTACACTACTGTCTCACTATAGCTGATACAACCTCAGTTAACTCTATTAACTGCACTATTCAACCTCAGTTAACTCTATTCAACTGCACTACTGTCTCACTATGATACCACCTCAGTTAACTCTTTTCAACCCTACACTACTGTCTCACTATAGCTGATACCACCTCAGTTAACTCTATTCAACCCTACACTACTGTCTCACTATAGCTGATACCACCTCAGTTAACTCTATTCAACCCTACACTACTGTCTCACTATAGCTGATACAACCTCAGTTAACTCTATTCAACTGCACTACTGTCTCACTATATACAACCTCAGTTAACTCTATTCAACTGCACTACTGTCTCACTATAGCTGATACCACCTCAGTTAACTCTTTTCAACCCTACACTACTGTCTCACTATAGTTGATACAACCTCAGTTAACTCTATTCAACTACACTACTGTCTCACTATAGTTGATACAACTTCAATTAACTCTATTCAACCCTACACTACTGTCTCACTATAGTTGATACAACCTCAGTTAACTCTATTCAACTACACTACTGTCTCACTATAGCTGATACAACCTCAGTTAACTCTATTCAACTACACTACTGTCTCACTATAGTTGATACAACCTCAGTTAACTCTATTCAACTGCACTACTGTCTCACTATATACAACCTCAGTTAACTCTATTCAACCCTACACTACTGTCTCACTATAGTTGATATAACCTCAGTTAACTCTATTCAACCCTACACTACTGTCTCACTATAGTTGATACAACCTCAGTTAACTCTATTCAACTACACTACTGTCTCACTATATACAACCTCAGTTAACTCTATTCAACCCTACACTACTGTCTCACTATAGTTGATACAACCTCAGTTAACTCTATTCAACTACACTACTGTCTCACTATATACAACCTCAGTTAACTCTATTCAACTACACTACTGTCTCACTATACTTGATACAACCTCAGTTAACTCTATTCAACCCTACACTACTGTCTCACTATAGTTGATACAACCTCAGTTAACTCTATTCCATCCTACACTACTGTCTCACTATAGTTGATACAACCTCAGTTAACTCTATTCAACTACACTACTGTCTCACTATAGTTGATACAACCTCAGTTAACTCTATTCAACCCTACACTACTGTCTCACTATAGTTGATACAACCTCAGTTAACTCTATTCAACCCTACACTACTGTCTCACTATAGTTGATAAAACCTCAGTTAACTCTATTCAACTGCACTACTGTCTCACTATATACAACCTCAGTTAACTCTATTCAACTACACTACTGTCTCACTATATACAACCTCAGTTAACTCTATTCAACTGCACTACTGTCTCACTATAGTTGATACAACCTCAGTTAACTCTATTCAACTGCACTACTGTCTCACTATATACAACCTCAGTTAACTCTATTCAACTGCACTACTGTCTCACTATAGCTGATACCACCTCAGTTAACTCTATTCAACCCTCCTCTCCTGTCTCACTATAGTTGATACAACCTCAGTTAACTCTATTCAACTACACTACTGTCTCTCACTATAGCACTACTGATATATACAACCTCAGTTAACTCTATTCAACTGCACTACTGTCTCACTATATACAACCTGAGTTAACCCTATTCAACTACACTACTGTCTCACTATCGTTGATACAACCTCAGTTAACTCTATTCAACCCTACACTACTGTCTCACTATAGCTGATACAACCTCAGTTAACTCTATTCAACTGCACTACTGTCTCACTATATACAACCTCAGTTAACTCTATTCAACTGCACTACTGTCTCACTATAGCTGATACCACCTCAGTTAACTCTTTTCAACCCTACACTACTGTCTCACTATAGTTGATACAACCTCAGTTAACTCTATTCAACTACACTACTGTCTCACTATAGTTGATACAACTTCAATTAACTCTATTCAACCCTACACTACTGTCTCACTATAGCTGATACCACCTCAGTTAACTCTATTCAACTACACTACTGTCTCACTATAGCTGATACAACCTCAGTTAACTCTATTCAACTACACTACTGTCTCACTATAGTTGATACAACCTCAGTTAACTCTATTCAAACTCTATTCAACTCAGTTAACTCTATTCAACCCTACACTACTGTCTCACTATAGTTGATACAACCTCAGTTAACTCTATTCCATCCTACACTACTGTCTCACTATAGTTGATACAACCTCAGTTAACTCTATTCAACTACACTACTGTCTCACTATAGTTGATACAACCTCAGTTAACTCTATTCAACCCTACACTACTGTCTCACTATAGTTGATACAACCTCAGTTAACTCTATTCAACCCTACACTACTGTCTCACTATAGTTGATAAAACCTCAGTTAACTCTATTCAACTGCACTACTGTCTCACTATATACAACCTCAGTTAACTCTATTCAACTACACTACTGTCTCACTATATACAACCTCAGTTAACTCTATTCAACTGCACTACTGTCTCACTATAGTTGATACAACCTCAGTTAACTCTATTCAACTGCACTACTGTCTCACTACAACCTGTCTCACTGCACTACTGTCTCACTATAGCTGATACCACCTCAGTTAACTCTATTCAACCCTCCTCTCCTGTCTCACTATAGTTGATACAACCTCAGTTAACTCTATTCAACTACACTACTGTCTCACTATAGTTGATACAACCTCAGTTAACTCTATTCAACTGCACTACTGTCTCACTATATACAACCTCAGTTAACTCTATTCAACTACACTACTGTCTCACTATATACAACCTGAGTTAACCCTATTCAACTACACTACTGTCTCACTATCGTTGATACAACCTCAGTTAACTCTATTCAACCCTACACTACTGTCTCACTATAGCTGATACAACCTCAGTTAACTCTATTCAACTGCACTACTGTCTCACTATATACAACCTCAGTTAACTCTATTCAACTGCACTACTGTCTCACTATAGCTGATACCACCTCAGTTAACTCTATTCAACCCTACACTACTGTCTCACTATAGTTGATACAACCTCAGTTAACTCTATTCAACTACACTACTGTCTCACTATAGTTGATACAACTCAGTTAACTCTATTCAACCCTACACTACTGTCTCACTATAGTTGATACAACCTCAGTTAACTCTATTCAACTACACTACTGTCTCACTATAGCTGATACAACCTCAGTTAACTCTATTCAACTACACTACTGTCTCACTATAGTTGATACAACCTCAGTTAACTCTATTCAACTGCACTACTGTCTCACTATATACAACCTCAGTTAACTCTATTCAACCCTACACTACTGTCTCACTATAGTTGATATAACCTCAGTTAACTCTATTCAACCCTACACTACTGTCTCACTATAGTTGATACAACCTCAGTTAACTCTATTCAACTACACTACTGTCTCACTATATACAACCTCAGTTAACTCTATTCAACCCTACACTACTGTCTCACTATAGTTGATACAACCTCAGTTAACTCTATTCAACTACACTACTGTCTCACTATAGTTGATACAACCTCAGTTAACTCTATTCAACCCTACACTACTGTCTCACTATAGTTGATACAACCTCAGTTAACTCTATTCCATCCTACACTACTGTCTCACTATAGTTGATACAACCTCAGTTAACTCTATTCAACTACACTACTGTCTCACTATAGTTGATACAACCTCAGTTAACTCTATTCAACCCTACACTACTGTCTCACTATAGTTGATACAACCTCAGTTAACTCTATTCAACCCTACACTACTGTCTCACTATAGTTGATAAAACCTCAGTTAACTCTATTCAACTGCACTACTGTCTCACTATATACAACCTCAGTTAACTCTATTCAACTACACTACTGTCTCACTATATACAACCTCAGTTAACTCTATTCAACTGCACTACTGTCTCACTATAGTTGATACAACCTCAGTTAACTCTATTCAACTGCACTACTGTCTCACTATATACAACCTCAGTTAACTCTATTCAACTGCACTACTGTCTCACTATAGCTGATACCACCTCAGTTAACTCTATTCAACCCTCCTCTCCTGTCTCACTATAGTTGATACAACCTCAGTTAACTCTATTCAACTACACTACTGTCTCACTATAGTTGATACAACCTCAGTTAACTCTATTCAACTGCACTACTGTCTCACTATATACAACCTCAGTTAACTCTATTCAACTACACTACTGTCTCACTATATACAACCTGAGTTAACCCTATTCAACTACACTACTGTCTCACTATCGTTGATACAACCTCAGTTAACTCTATTCAACCCTACACTACTGTCTCACTATAGTTGATACAACCTCAGTTAACTCTATTCAACTGCACTACTGTCTCACTATATACAACCTCAGTTAACTCTATTCAACTGCACTGTCTCAGTATATATAACCTCAGTTAACTCTATTCAACTGCACTGTCTCAGTATATACAACCTCAGTTAACTCTATTCAACTGCACTGTCTCACTATATACAACCTCAGTTAACTCTATTCAACCCTACACTACTGTCTCACTATAGCTGATACCACCTCAGTTAACTCTATTCAACCCTACACTACTCTCTCACTATAGTTGATACAACCTGAGTTAACCCTATTCAACTATACACTACTGTCTCACTATAGTTGATACAACCTCAGTTAACTCTATTCAACCCTACACTACTGTCTCACTATAGTTGATACAACCTCAGTTAACTCTATTCAACCCTACACTACTGTCTCACTATAGTTGATACAACCTCAGTTAACTCTATTCAACTACACTACTGTCTCACTATAGTTGATACAACCTCAGTTAACTCTATTCAACTGCACTACTGTCTCACTATATACAACCTCAGTTAACTCTATTCAACCCTACACTACTGTCTCACTATAGTTGATATAACCTCAGTTAACTCTATTCAACTACACTACTGTCTTACTATAGTTGATACAACCTCAGTTAACTCTATTCAAATACACTACTGTCTCACTATATACAACCTCAGTTAACTCTATTCAACTACACTACTGTCTCACTATAGTTGATACAACCTCAGTTAACTCTATTCAACCCTACACTACTGTCTCACTATAGTTGATACAACCTCAGTTAACTCTATTCAACCCTACACTACTGTCTCACTATAGTTGATATAACCTCAGTTAACTCTATTCAACCCTACACTACTGTCTCACTATAGTTGATACAACCTCAGTTAACTCTATTCAACTACACTACTGTCTCACTATAGTTGATACAACCTCAGTTAACTCTATTCAACTGCACTACTGTCTCACTATATACAACCTGAGTTAACTCTATTCAACTACACTACTGTCTCACTATTGTTGATACAACCTCAGTTAACTCTATTCAACTACACTACTGTCTCACTATATACAACCTCAGTTAACTCTATTCAACTGCACTGTCTCAGTATATACAACCTCAGTTAACTCTATTCAACTGCACTGTCTCACTATATACAACCTCAGTTAACTCTATTCAACCCTACACTACTGTCTCACTATAGCTGATACCACCTCAGTTAACTCTATTCAACCCTACACTACTGTCTCACTATAGCTGATACCACCTCAGTTAACTCTATTCAACCCTACACTACTGTCTCACTATAGCTGATACAACCTCAGTTAACTCTATTCAACTGCACTACTGTCTCACTATATACAACCTCAGTTAACTCTATTCAACTGCACTACTGTCTCACTATAGCTGATACCACCTCAGTTAACTCTTTTCAACCCTACACTACTGTCTCACTATAGTTGATACAACCTCAGTTAACTCTATTCAACTACACTACTGTCTCACTATAGTTGATACAACTTCAATTAACTCTATTCAACCCTACACTACTGTCTCACTATAGTTGATACAACCTCAGTTAACTCTATTCAACTACACTACTGTCTCACTATAGCTGATACAACCTCAGTTAACTCTATTCAACTACACTACTGTCTCACTATAGTTGATACAACCTCAGTTAACTCTATTCAACTGCACTACTGTCTCACTATATACAACCTCAGTTAACTCTATTCAACCCTACACTACTGTCTCACTATAGTTGATATAACCTCAGTTAACTCTATTCAACCCTACACTACTGTCTCACTATAGTTGATACAACCTCAGTTAACTCTATTCAACTACACTACTGTCTCACTATATACAACCTCAGTTAACTCTATTCAACCCTACACTACTGTCTCACTATAGTTGATACAACCTCAGTTAACTCTATTCAACTACACTACTGTCTCACTATATACAACCTCAGTTAACTCTATTCAACTACACTACTGTCTCACTATAGTTGATACAACCTCAGTTAACTCTATTCAACCCTACACTACTGTCTCACTATAGTTGATACAACCTCAGTTAACTCTATTCCATCCTACACTACTGTCTCACTATAGTTGATACAACCTCAGTTAACTCTATTCAACTACACTACTGTCTCACTATAGTTGATACAACCTCAGTTAACTCTATTCAACCCTACACTACTGTCTCACTATAGTTGATACAACCTCAGTTAACTCTATTCAACCCTACACTACTGTCTCACTATAGTTGATAAAACCTCAGTTAACTCTATTCAACTGCACTACTGTCTCACTATATACAACCTCAGTTAACTCTATTCAACTACACTACTGTCTCACTATATACAACCTCAGTTAACTCTATTCAACTGCACTACTGTCTCACTATAGTTGATACAACCTCAGTTAACTCTATTCAACTGCACTACTGTCTCACTATATACAACCTCAGTTAACTCTATTCAACTGCACTACTGTCTCACTATAGCTGATACCACCTCAGTTAACTCTATTCAACCCTCCTCTCCTGTCTCACTATAGTTGATACAACCTCAGTTAACTCTATTCAACTACACTACTGTCTCACTATAGTTGATACAACCTCAGTTAACTCTATTCAACTGCACTACTGTCTCACTATATACAACCTCAGTTAACTCTATTCAACTACACTACTGTCTCACTATATACAACCTGAGTTAACCCTATTCAACTACACTACTGTCTCACTATCGTTGATACAACCTCAGTTAACTCTATTCAACCCTACACTACTGTCTCACTATAGTTGATACAACCTCAGTTAACTCTATTCAACTGCACTACTGTCTCACTATATACAACCTCAGTTAACTCTATTCAACTGCACTGTCTCAGTATATATAACCTCAGTTAACTCTATTCAACTGCACTGTCTCAGTATATACAACCTCAGTTAACTCTATTCAACTGCACTGTCTCACTATATACAACCTCAGTTAACTCTATTCAACCCTACACTACTGTCTCACTATAGCTGATACCACCTCAGTTAACTCTATTCAACCCTACACTACTGTCTCACTATATACAACCTCAGTTAACTCTATTCAACCCTACACTACTCTCTCACTATAGTTGATACAACCTGAGTTAACCCTATTCAACTATACACTACTGTCTCACTATAGTTGATACAACCTCAGTTAACTCTATTCAACCCTACACTACTGTCTCACTATAGTTGATACAACCTCAGTTAACTCTATTCAACCCTACACTACTGTCTCACTATAGTTGATACAACCTCAGTTAACTCTATTCAACTACACTACTGTCTCACTATAGTTGATACAACCTCAGTTAACTCTATTCAACTGCACTACTGTCTCACTATATACAACCTCAGTTAACTCTATTCAACCCTACACTACTGTCTCACTATAGTTGATATAACCTCAGTTAACTCTATTCAACCCTACACTACTGTCTTACTATAGTTGATACAACCTCAGTTAACTCTATTCAAATACACTACTGTCTCACTATATACAACCTCAGTTAACTCTATTCAACTACACTACTGTCTCACTATAGTTGATACAACCTCAGTTAACTCTATTCAACCCTACACTACTGTCTCACTATAGTTGATACAACCTCAGTTAACTCTATTCAACCCTACACTACTGTCTCACTATAGTTGATATAACCTCAGTTAACTCTATTCAACCCTACACTACTGTCTCACTATAGTTGATACAACCTCAGTTAACTCTATTCAACTACACTACTGTCTCACTATAGTTGATACAACCTCAGTTAACTCTATTCAACTACACTACTGTCTCACTATATACAACCTCAGTTAACTCTATTCAACTACACTACTGTCTCACTATAGTTGATACAACCTCAGTTAACTCTATTCAACCCTACTCTACTGTCTCACTATAGTTGATACAACCTGAGTTAACTCTATTCAACTACACTACTGTCTCACTATATACAACCTCAGTTAACTCTATTCAACCCTACACTACTCTCTCACTATAGTTGATACAACCTGAGTTAACTCTATTCAACTACACTACTGAGTAACGAGTTCTGCACAAAGTGAGAGGGGGACAGTTAACGAGGGGCTGGTACTCCCACTACACACAAGTACACATACACATCCTTTACGATTGGCAGAGTTCTGTGCTTATTCCCAAACCCCCAAGGGTGTGAACAAGGGAATGCATGCACACACACACACACCTCTCTCTCTCTCTCTCTCTCTCTCTCTCTCTCTCTCTCTCTCTCTCTCTCTCTCTCTGCACCAAACGCAGTGTGGAGCAGGGCTATTAGAACTGTACTCACACTGCTGATACCATTTTGCCTGGTCATCACAATGTTACATAAACCACTATATTAGCACCTCACATGGAAGATCCTGGTGATCAGCTAATGTTAGGGATAATGAGAGAGAGAGGGGGGGGGGCGTTATCTTCTTATCCTGATGAATATATATCACACTGTGCCCACGTTCTTATAATCATAGCTTATTGGATCCATATAATTTTCTGCTTAGTTATTACCTTTACCTGAACTGATCTGTTCTTACATTGATTGTCTCTAGGTTCTAATGTCCATCTGTCTGATAGCAGTGCTAAGGTTTATCCCTCTCTCCACTCTTAGAGGAGATTCCTAATGTGTGTGTGTATAATGGGTGGCAGGATTACTTATAGATCTTGTTTGTGTACCCTCTTGACTTGTGTACCCTCTTGACTTGGTTCTCTCTCTCTCTCTCTCTCACACACACACACACACGCACACGCACACGCACGCACACACACGCAGAGAGAAAGAGACAGGCTGTGAGAAACCCTAGAGACTTCCACAGAGGAATGTTTCATCAGATCTCTGACACCATGCCCAGACCAGACTCGCGCGTCCGCCATCGTTCATAAATAGATTTTGTCCCCCTACACCAAACGAGATCACGACATGCAGGTTGAAATATCAAAATATATTCATTTGGGGACAGGTTGAAAAGCATTAAACATTTATGTCAATTTAGATAGCTTGCGGTTGCTAGCTAATTTGTCCTATTTAGCTAGATTGCTGTTGCTAGCTAATTTGTCCTGGGATATAAATGTTGACTTGTTATTTTACCTGAAATGCACAAGGTGCTCTACTCTGACAATTAATCCACACATAATACGGTTAACCTAATTGTTTCTAGTCATCTCTCCTCTTTCCAGGATTTTTCTTCTTTGGACTTTATGTGGTGATTGGCATCTAAACTTTCATAGACTGACTTTATCACGACTGAGGGTATAACCAATGAGGAGATGGCATGTGGTTATCTGCTTCTATAAACTAATGAGGAGATGGGAGAGGCAGGACTTGCACCGCGTTCAGCGTCACAAATAGAACTGACTTCTATTTTAGAGCTTGGCAACGCAGATGCTCGCGAGCGAGCAGTGTGGGTGCAATGATTGAATAACATGTACTGTATGTGTACCTTTTTTTTTGCAACGCTCGCGCACGCGACACGGGCCGTGTGGTCAGCATGTGAGACTTCACCCTCCAAGGTGCATGGTGTCTGGCAGACCAATTGACCCTTTGCTAAGCCCCGCCCCAACATTTTTGGCAACCAATCGCAGCACTCCAATGGATAGCAACTGTCGTTGAGTCCGACACCTCGGACAAGCTCACGTTTAAATCTCATGAAAGTGATACAAGTGAGGCCTGTGGCAAAAAGTGACCGTTTTCTTCGAAAAAGGTTAACCCTAAACCTAACTAACTGAACAGTGGACCAGGAGTATCCTACTTGCAACTGTGATTCCTGAAATGCAGAGCCAGTTGGTGGAGTATTTTTCAATTCCGAAATTATACTTTTGTTATATTGTTTGCTAGCTCAGCTGATTAGTTAGCTCTGTCTGATTGGCCACCAAATAATGATATTGCTAGCTAGCCACTTAATATAACTTGTTTTCTAGCTAAATTAAGCTAGCTAAATTAGCAATGTTATGAATACAACTTTCATCTGCTGCCGACATCAGAATACTAGAGCACTATACTAGAGCACTATACTAGATCACTATACTAGAGCACTATACTAGAGCACTATACTAGAGCACTATACTAGATCACTATACTAGATCACTATACTAGATCACTACACTAGAGCACTACACTAGAGCACTATACTAGAGCACTATACTAGATCACTATACTAGATCACTATACTAGATCACTATACTAGAGCACTATACTAGAGCACTATACTAGATCACTATACTAGAGCACTATACTAGAGCACTACACTAGAGCACTATACTAGAGCACTATACTAGAGCACTATACTAGAGCACTATACTAGATCACTATACTAGAGCACTATACTAGAGCACTATACTAGAGCACTATACTAGAGCACTATACTAGAGCACTAGTTAGCTCCAAAAGAGGTTATAGCTTTGACTGCATGCTGACAGTGAATTCAGAGCCATTCAGTGACTAGCTACATGACAAACATCATTTTACCAGGTTCCCGTGAAGCACTTGTAATTAAAGTCCACCACAACATACTGTACCCAAGAGTTTCCTGATGGGGAAGTGTGTGTTTCATTTCACTGTGTATTAGAAACACAGCGTGAGATCAATGTGATGGGATTTCGCCAGTGGTTGATCAGGCAGTATAATTCTGCTCTCACTTCTGCCAGCATACACTATTTAATCTCCATCACTGTCATACACACACACACACGCACAGCACATATGGAGCTTAGAGTGATGAGAAATCGAAGCCGGTAGGATAGGAGGGTGAAGAGAGACAGACAGTCATATTAGGTTTCATTAAAACTGGATATAGCTACAATACCTCATCCTCCAATTTCCTGCCCTTCCCACTCTTGCTCAATGTAATCAGAATATTGCATCACTGTGCATAGGCTTATTGGGTTAGTTTTGTAGACTTCATACTAATTGGGGTTATGTTGCATTCTCTAAATGTATATTTCAATGAGTATTAGTAGTAACCTTGGGTGATGAAATGTGTGTATGTTTGCCTGATCAACAGTCTACTCCCTGAATTTACATTTTGGATCAAACAAACACATGAGCCTCGTGATGCACAGGATGGCAACGGCTAATCAGGGTTACCGTGGTAACACAGTGGTGGCATGTTAGCCGACGATGTCGGGTTTAACGCTGGGTTCAAGTAATTTCCCCCGAGCTGCCGTGCTTCAAAGTAGAAACAGAAACAGGCTAAACCACGCAGTTTATTAAAACATGTGGGTTGAATCACCTCGGGGTTGCTTCATTCGTGGTCTATTTGTGATTGAAGAGATTGACCATACTGTACTGCATTTCTGACCCCGGCTGACCTCCACGGTCTGAATTGCCATTGGTGCTTTTAAGAGCATCTAAATGAAATCAGCCACGGTTCAAATCACATGGTTGATGTGAAAATAGATCTAGCTATATATATGTGTAAAACCACAAATCAATCCAACCATTGAAATTACATTGGTTCAAGGCCTCCCGAGTGGCGCAGTGGTCTAAGGCACTGCATCGCAGTGATTCTGGGTTCAAGTCCAGAATCTGTGGCAGCTGGCCGCGACCGGGAGACCCATGGAGCGGTGCACAATTGACCCAGTGTCATCTGGGTTAGGGGAGGCTTTGGCCGGCAGGGATGTCCCTGTCCCATCGCACACCAGCAACTCCTGTGGTGAGCCGGGTGCAGTGCACGCTGAGACGGTCGCCAGGTGCACGGTGTTTCCTCCGACACATTGGTGCGGCTGGCTTCCGGGTTAATTGGGCAATGTGTCAAGAAGCAGTGCGGCTTGGTTGGGTTGTGTTTCGGAGGAACGAATGGTTCTCGACCTTCGCCTCTCCCGAGTCTGTACGGGAGTTGCAGCGATGAAACCAGACTGTAACTACCCAATTGGGATACCAGGAAATTGGGGAGAAAAAGATAAATAAATGATACATTGGTTCTGCTATAAGTCCTACGGCTGTGTTGTATAGTATCTACAGTGCCACTGTATCATATGCAGGTAGTTATGGAGTGTGTATGGTTTAGTCCATTAGGCCATTAGTGTTGATGATAATGGTAATGTAGGGACAGGTAAAGGGGTAATCTGTTTGGGGGGGAAATGAGTGGAGATGGGGATCTAAAGCATTGCCGCAATGGGTTTAAAGAGACTAATTTATCATCCCCCACACCTCCTCAGCCACAACCCCCTTCTCCTCCTTTACTCAAGCCTTTCTTTACCCCCTCTTCCACTTCCCTCTTATCTCATTGACCTTGCTTTGCTCTCTGCAGCTGGAGTGTGTCTTTGAAAGGGATGAGATTGGCATAGTGTTACCGTACACACACACACACACACACACACACACACACACACACACACACACACACACACACACACACACACACACACACACACACACACACACACACACACACACACACACACACACACACACACACACACACACACACACACACACACACACACACACATGCCCGTCAATACAAGCGTATTCTGAATCAATGGAAGCTCATTGGTTTTGGTTATGTTTTGCACGTCTTCAACATTGAAATGCTGTGCCTTACTTACACCTCTCTGAAACAGAAGGCTTTGACGGGTGGACATTCTCCTTCATACCCGAGGGAGAGGGGATCATGTATTATAGTACCGAGTGTCCTGCACTCTTTTCACATTTGAGTCTCCGCTGGGGGTGTTTGGCGACGTAGGAGGTTCACTTGTTTTGTCGCTGCAGGATTCTGCACAAGACAAATGCATAGATTGTATCTGCACTGGAACAGAAGGAAATAGCAGAGTTCTCTCCCTCCCCAGTTTTCATCCCTGCTTTGATAATCACCAGCATCATCCTTACAGAGACATTTTAGCCCTCCATAACCACCCCTACAGGAGGAGGGAAGGAGGGTGGATGGATGGCTGGAGGGAGGGAGGGAGGGAGGGAGGGAGGGAGGGAGGGAGAGGGGGAGCCTAAATGAGGAGGCGCATGTTCAGCATCCATGAACAGGGGATGTGGAGGAGAATGGAGCGGATGGTCCCATAGGATTGGGGTTTGCTGTTGGAATACTGATACAGAGTATTCCCTCCTCCACTCTTAGAACAAAAAAGGTGCTATTTAAAACCTTCTTCGGATGTCCCAATAGGATAACCCTTTGAGGAACCCTTTTTGGATCCATTCTATTTAGAACCCTTTCCACTGAGGGTTCTACCTGAAACCAAAAATGGTTTCTCTTATGGGGACAGCCGAAGAACCTTTTTGTACATTCCATCCAACCGGTTGACTTTATCTGCACACTGTCTGTCACACCGTGCAGAAACCGGGCCAGAGCACAACACAGTCATAATACAACACGACACAGTCATAATACAACATAACACAGTCATAATACAACACAACACAGTCATAATACAACACAACACAGTCATAATACAACACAACACAGTCATAATACAACATAACACAGTCATAATACAATACAACACAGTCATAATACAACATAACACAGTCATAATACGACACAACACAGTCATAATACAACACAACACAGTCATAATACAACACAACACAGTCATAATACAACATAACACAGTCATAATACGACACAACACAGTCATAATACAACACAACACAGTCATAATACAACACAACACAGTCATAATACAACATAACACAGTCATAATACAACACAACACAGTCATAATACAACACAACACAGTCATAATACAACATAACACAGTCATAATACAACACAACACAGTCATAATACAACATAACACAGTCATAATACAACACAACACAGTCATAATACAACATAACACAGTCATAATACAACATAACACAGTCATAATACAACATAACACAGTCATAATACAACACAACACAGTCATAATACAACACAACACAGTCATAATACAACACAACACAGTCATAATACAACACAACACAGTCATAATACAACACAACACAGTCATAATACAACACAACACAGTCATAATACAACACAACACAGTCATAATACAACATAACACAGTCATAATACAACATAACACAGTCATAATACAACACAACACAGTCATATATATATATATATAATACAACATAACACAGGCATAATACAACATAACACAGTCATAATACAACATAACACAGTCATAATACAACACAACACAGTCATAATACAACACAACACAGTCATAATACAACACAACACAGTCATAATACAACACAACACAGTCATAATACAACACAACACAGTCATAATACAACACAACACAGTCATAATACAACAGAACACAGTCATAATACAACACAACACAGTCATAATACAACACAACACAGTCATAATACGACACACTATATTTCACAAAGGGGACATCTAGATATAGAAAAACAATGCATTGGTGTACTGATTCAAAATTAGAACACAAATACTTACCAGATCCAAATATTACACATGACCAAAAATATCCTAAAACACTGCGCACTACCACAGCTATCCCTAGACATAACGAACGAAACGAATGCTGCCAATGGGATTCTCCTCCAAAGTTGTGCTCATGCCCAGACACAACACAGTGTGCTGTGTTGCAGTAAACACAACCAAATAAACTATTCTTCTCACTATCGCTCATCCGTATATTCATCAAAGATAATCAGTCCCTCAGGATTGTTGCTGATATTTGCAGGCTAAGGTGCTTGATTTAGCTGCAGCAACATTCTTCACATTCTGTCTCATTTATTGTGACACAGAGCTGAGGAGGGAAAATGTTTGTTGACGTGTCGGTTGATTGAACCATATTATGCAGTAAATGTACGGTGGTGATTGGTTGAAATTGCGTGCTTCTTTTTGTACTGCGGCGATGAGTCAGTGTTATGCGATAATATTGCGGTGATTCGACTGTTTTATGCAAAAATAGTGCATTGATTTGGTCACATGTCCCTGGGAACTGTTGATTTTTCCAAAACATTTGCGATCGGGGAATCCTGTAGGGACCGACTGACGGCATGTCAAGTGGCAACATTAAAAGGCGTTACGGGGTTTATGCACCAACGATATGCTTATGCTCTCTATCATACGTAGTTGACTTTTAGTAATGGTGTGCTGAAAGTGACAGAAATGTGTCATAATGATGATAATTGCATACATTCCAGTGCATAGATATATGCAATAGTAGTCCCCTGTACCATTCTCCTGTGACACTGCCTTCTGGTTGGCCATAATCGTCTCATGATTGTATCACCTGACCTTTGACCCTCCTATGATTGATGCGCCTATACGGGGGGGAGGGGCTTCCTGAGGTTTATTATGAATACAGACTCCAGACAGAGCCAGCGTCGCTACAGTGGCGGTGGGGGTTGGCGCCGGGCTACGGGTACTCCCTCAATGTCATGTGAAAGTGATACTAACTACCCCCCCCCACACACACTACAGTACCTCTCTCTCCTCCCCCACCCCTTCAGGCACAGTGGAGCGTTCCAATATCATCTGTTTATAAAAAATAAAACAACCACTGCATCATTTTTAGGGTCTGTTCTAAAGCGGTGGAATTGTGTCTTTCCTTCCTTCCGATCTTCCTTCCTTGGAGTGATCATGTATGATAGGGACATGATAGGGACATGATAGGGACATGATAGGGGACAGTGTGGTTTCCACTACTGTTCGTTCACCAAGTGATTATCTCAAGGAAGGAGAATAATAAAGATGCAATAGAGATGTAAGTATGTGAACTGGGACTTGGGCTATATTAGCTCGAGAGAGGTTTGTGGTGACTCATGGCTGTCATTTCAGAGATGCCATCCATCATTCACTTTCTTCAGCCTTTTTCTTCAACAGACTGAAGACCCCCATTTGGTTTGAATGATTGATCACATCCATTGATTGTCATTTAGCCTGCCCATCACTAATACTAAATCAATATGTCTGTTGATGTGTTGGAGACTTACCTCCGGGTGTTGGTGAGTTAACCCTTAGTGTTCTATCGTCTGTCCTGGTGGTGGTGTTTGCTCCCAGTCGTTCCTCCACAGGCCCTGCTTTGGCCTCGGAAACACCCAGGTCTGGTGAACTCTGACTGGAATGAGTTTCGGTGACCAGGGCCTCTTTAGTTCCAATGTCGGTGCTTACGGTCGAGGCCAGACGTCTTGTGGTGACCCTGGTTTGTGGAGACGTGGGTGGGGTGCCAGAGTCAAAGGGTTGTCTGGTCAGTGTGGTCTCTACCTGTGTTAGGTTGACGGTGATCCTTGGTGGAGTTGTGACCAGGGTTGTGGGGACTGTGGTTTCTGGGGACGTTAGGTGTGGGACAGAGGCTGTGAGAGGGTCACCCTGGGGAACTAGTTCATCTTGGATCGTCGTTTCCTTGGGGAAAGATTTTTTGGTGACACTCCAACTGTGCTTTGGCATTTGGGACGTTTCTGTTGACAGGTATGCGTGTGTTATTGTCTGTGGCAGTATGTTCGTGCTGGTGAGACTATCGGAGGATATATCAACCCCCTGTGACATATAAATAGAGGATATGGAATCTAAGACAGCGGTTATAGAATCTAAGATATCTTGGATGTTTGGTTGTGTGTTCTTGTTAGGAGTGACTGTCTGTGGGTTTGTTACGGTTCTTATCTCAGTGGAGCTCGGGTGACCTTCAGTCCAAGAGGTGATGGTGGAGGACTGAGGGCTTTTATTAATACTCTCCTCCACAGACCCTGAATGTCCCGGTGAATTCTCAGGCTCCGTTCGTCCCTCCGTTTGTCTCTCTGTTGGTCCCTCTGTTGGTCCCTCTGTTGGTCCCTCTGTCGGTCTCTCTATCAGTCCCTTTGACAGTTCCTCTGTTGGTCCCTCTGTTGGTCCCTCTGTCGGTCTCTCTATCAGTCCCTTTGACAGTTCCTCTGTTGGTCCCTCTGTTGGTGTGGTTCTTTGGGGCCCTGCACTCTTAGTCTGTGACTTCCCTCCAAACGGGTTGAGCGAAGAAAACGGAAACGACGGCGCCGCCGGGAGTGATGGGATCCTGGACAAGCTGGGCTGCTTTGGCATGTACGAGCCTAGCCAACTGGACCATCCCTTACTGGCAGGCGGCCCTGTCGGCTTCGTAAGATCCGCCTCTTCATCCGCAAACACCGTCGTGTGGAGAAGAATGGCGAGGAGAGAGCACCATAAGCACAAAGCCATCATCCGGTGAAGGTGATGCATGTTGCCGACAGTGAAGCGGAGCGGCGAGTTAGGCACCGGTCACATACTGTCCTCCATTCCCCGGGCCCCCTAGGGCACGTTGGCTCGCTCTCCTGTGAAGTGACCTAAAACACAGATGCACACAGGACATTGAGTGACATACTTTCACTTTGTCACAGTACAGTTAGTTTAACTTGATACATGAATATGTGTTGTTGAGCTGAAATGTGTCTGCTGGCTTGTTTTTACTGGAGAGGTTATTTAAACGGGACGTTTCTGCTCTGTTTCATTTCGTGCTTGACCTGTTTTTTTTATCTGTTTTTCCAGAGAATATAATACCACATGTTGATGATGTTATACGACCCATAATACAGCAGGGCAGCCATTAAAATGGACTGCTGAAGTTAGCAGGCCGGGAAAATGTTGTCCACCACAAATCACCACAAGAACAACGATGTTATTGGACACATATACTTAGTGGTGTCAGATTCTGAGGTCAGTATTTGTGTTAGGAAGTTATGTGTCATTCATATGTATACTTGGTAAGTGTCTTGGGACAACCAAACATGAAATATACTTCTGACCAATCACAAAAGAGACTTTCCAGATGTCATGTATTTTCTCAGCACTTTAGTTAGCGCTAACTTTTACATAATGTGTGTGTGTGTGTGTGTGTTTGTGTGTGTGTGGGGTGGGGTGGGTTTTTTTGGGGGAGGTCCGTCCTCTGTATAGAAATGGAAGGGGAACTATTTTCTTGGAGGGGAGGAACGGGTGGTTTAAAGTCTCTGTCCAGTTGCCTCAGTGAAGAGATTGGAGCACCGATGGAATTTCCCATTGAGAACAACCTGTGTGCTTTAGTTGTGTTTGAACCCACCTCCCTCCAACTCTCTTTCATTCCCTGTTTGATTTGTTCTTTAAAACGGGGAGAAACCCTCTGCTTAAGTGAGTGTGTTTTCCTGTAGTGAGAGAATAACATCAGTATTCAAGACGATCAGCCATTTACTCTCTCCTGCTCTTCATCAAGCTCTTTCCTTCTTTCCCTGCAAATATATTCCTCTGCTTTTCATCTCACCCCCTTTTCAGTACCTCCCCCTCTATCTCCTTCACTCCTTTACACCTCTCCATTTATTTCCCCATACCTCTATCTCTGCTACTCTGTCCTATGCTACATCTCTCTCTCTCTCTGTTACTCTGTCCTATGCTACACATCTCTCTCTCTGTTACTCTGTCCTATGCTACATCTCTCTCTCTGTTACTCTGTCCTATGCTACAACTCTCTATCTCTGCTACTCTGTCCTATGCTACATCTCTCTCTCTCTCTGTTACTCTGTCCTATGCTACATCTCTCTCTCTCTCTCTGTTACTCTGTCCTATGCTACATCTCTCTCTGCTACTCTGTCCTATGCTACATCTCTCTCTCTCTCTGTTACTCTGTCCTATGCTACATCTCTCTCTCTGCTACTCTGTCCTATGCTACATCTCTCTCTCTCTGTTACTCTGTCCTATGCTACATCTCTCTCTCTGTTACTCTGTCCTATGCTACATCTCTCTCTCTCTGTTACTCTGTCCTATGCTACATCTCTCTCTCTCTGTTACTCTGTCCTATGCTACATCTCTCTCTCTGCTACTCTGTCCTATGCTACATCTCTCTCTCTCTCTGTTACTCTGTCCTATGCTACATCTCTCTCTCTGCTACTCTGTCCTATGCTACATCTCTCTCTGCTACTCTGTCCTATGCTACATCTCTCTCTCTCTCTGTTACTCTGTCCTATGCTACATCTCTCTCTCTGTTACTCTGTCCTATGCTACATCTCTCTCTGCTACTCTGTCCTATGCTACATCTCTCTCTCTGTTACTCTGTCCTATGCTACATCTCTCTCTATCTCTGCTACTCTGTCCTATGCTACATCTCTCTCTCTCTCTGTTACTCTGTCCTATGCTACATCTCTCTCTCTCTGTTACTCTGTCCTATGCTACATCTCTCTATCTCTGTTACTCTGTCCTATGCTACATCTCTCTCTATCTCTGCTACTCTGTCCTATGCTACATCTCTCTCTCTCTCTGTTACTCTGTCCTATGCTACATCTCTCTCTCTCTGTTACTCTGTCCTATGCTACAACTCTCTATCTCTGTTACTCTGTCCTATGCTACATCTCTCTATCTCTCTGTTACTCTGTCCTATGCTACATCTCTCTCTCTCTCTCTGTTACTCTGTCCTATGCTACATCTCTCTCTCTGTTACTCTGTCCTATGCTACATCTCTCTCTCTCTGTTACTCTGTCCTATGCTACATCTCTCTCTCTGTTACTCTGTCCTATGCTACATCTCTCTATCTCTCTGTTACTCTGTCCTATGCTACATCTCTCTCTGTTACTCTGTCCTATGCTACATCTCTCTCTGTTACTCTGTCCTATGCTACATCTCTCTATCTCTCTGTTACTCTGTCCTATGCTACATCTCTCTCTATCTCTGTTACTCTGTCCTATGCTACATCTCTCTCTCTCTCTGTTACTCTGTCCTATGCTACATCTCTCTCTCTCTCTGTTACTCTGTCCTATGCTACATCTCTCTATCTCTATGTTACTCTGTCCTATGCTACATCTCTCTATCTCTCTGCTATTCTGTCCTATGCTACATCTCTCTATCTCTCTGCTATTCTGTCCTATGCTACATCTCTCTATCTCTATGTTACTCTGTCCTATGCTACATCTCTCTCTCTCTGTTACTCTGTCCTATGCTACATCTCTCTCTCTGTTACTCTGTCCTATGCTACATCTCTCTCTCTCTCTGTTACTCTGTCCTATGCTACATCTCTCTCTCTCTGTTACTCTGTCCTATGCTACATCTCTCTCTCTCTGTTACTCTGTCCTATGCTACATCTCTCTCTCTGTTACTCTGTCCCATGCTACATCTCTCTCTCTGTTACTCTGTCCTATGCTACATCTCTCTGTTACTCTGTCCTATGCTACATCTCTCTCTCTCTGTTACTCTGTCCTATGCTACATCTCTCTATCTCTCTGTTACTCTGTCCTATGCTACATCTCTCTCTCTCTCTGTGTTACTCTGTCCTATGCTACATCTCTCTCTCTGTTACTCTGTCCTATGCTACATCTCTCTCTATCTCTGTTACTCTGTCCTATGCTACATCTCTCTCTCTCTCTGTTACTCTGTCCTATGCTACATCTCTCTCTCTCTGTTACTCTGTCCTATGCTACATCTCTCTCTCTGTTACTCTGTCCTATGCTACATCTCTCTCTCTCTCTGTTACTCTGTCCTATGCTACATCTCTCTCTCTCTGTTACTCTGTCCCATGCTACATCTCTCTCTCTGTTACTCTGTCCTATGCTACATCTCTCTCTCTGCTACTCTGTCCTATGCTACATCTCTCTGTTAATCTGTCCTATGCTACATCTCTCTCTCTCTCTGTTACTCTGTCCCATGCTACATCTCTCTCTGTTACTCTGTCCCATGCTACATCTCTCTCTCTGTTACTCTGTCCCATGCTACATCTCTCTCTGTTACTCTGTCCCATGCTACATCTCTCTCTGTTACTCTGTCCTATGCTACATCTATCTCTCTCTCTTTCTGTTACTCTGTCCCATGCTACATCTCTCTCTCTCTCTCTGCTATTCTGTCCTATGCTACATCTCTCTCTCTCTGTTACTCTGTCCCATGCTACATCTCTCTCTTTGAAGAGTAGCTCATAACACAAACATATCAATCACCTTTTAATAGCACTATCCTAGGCGTGATCTTTCTGCAGGACATTCAGGGACTTGACCCTGTCTCTGTGCCCCATGTAGTGTTGACCTTAGAGGGCCTCACTACCTCTCTGAGCCTTCCTGGGGGTAGTTGGCTGGATTCCGAAGAATGAGTAGTGGAGCTGAGGGGCACACTCAGAAACATACAACTGCCCACACATTACTGCCTTCTATAGGACTCTGAGTGTACATGCTTGAAATACATTTCCATTGAGGAATGGTTGTACTTAGAGACCCACCCACGTCCACCCACATACTTAGTCATGCACACACACACATGCACACACATGCGCACACACACACACACACACACACACACACACACACACACACACACACACACACACACACACACACACACACACACACACACACACACACACACACACACACACACACACACACACACACACACACACACACACACACACACACACACACACACACACCAAAGCTCCCAAGACGTTAAAACCTTTCGCCAGAGTTGGTTAATTCTTGGTGTGTTACAGAAAGGCAAATAAACGGTACTTAATGCCGTCTTTGTAGAAAATTGAGATATTTGTTGTGACATTCTGTTCTTCAGAAGAAACATGTTGCCTTTTTAGTTTCACGCTAAACAATTCCAATTAGCTATTAAGCCTGAGAGAAAAAACTATGCCTCTGCCCTGATTGGGTTTTTGTTCAATTTGACACATATTGATCAATTATTTACACAAGGGGGATTATGCATCATTTAATTTGGCTAACATTCTCAAATTCCACTCCCCTCACTATCAATTACACAGGCATGCCAGCTTCCTGTTTCAGTCAGAAGATTACCTGACTAATTAGTGTCTATGCCTTTCATAGAGAGCAGAGTAAAATATACCCCCCCACCACCTTCACCCACATGGCCATCCCTAATAAGCTTATATAGAAAGATAGACAGCCCATTTTCAGATAACAGGGGGTTGGAGTTCTCAGTTATTCTCACACATAATCATTAGATTATTCTATGATGTTATCTACATGTCTACCATCCTGCCATGTGAAATTGTGTATGTCTCACAACTGTCAACTGCATAACGCTTAAAACACAGGAAATCAAGATTTGAATTTTTGTTTGCCTCCGTTTAGTCCTCTGTGAGCAATCAACTCAGGTTTAGTGCGCTTGTGGTCACTTGTAAAAATGAAATATGTCTGTCTGTTAGGGATCCCTCTGTCTTTCCTGACATGCAGAACAAGAGGAAAGAGGGAATGAGAGAGAGTAATAAGATAAACATGCAGCAGAACAAGTGGAAAGAGAGAATGAGAGAGAGTAATAAGATAAACATGCAGCAGAACAAGTGGAAAGAGAGAATGAGAGAGAGTAATAAGATAAACATGCAGCAGAACAAGTGGAAAGAGAGAATGAGAGAGAGTTATAAGATAAACATGCAGCAGAACAGGTGGAAAGAGAGAATGAGAGAGAGTAATAAGATAAACATGCAGCAGAACAAGTGGAAAGAGAGAACGAGAGAGAGTAATAAGATAAACATGCAGCAGAACAAGTGGAAAGAGAGAATGAGAGAGAGTAATAAGATAAACATGCAGCAGAACAAGTGGAAAGAGAGAACGAGAGAGAGTAATAAGATAAACATGCAGCAGAACAAGTGGAAAGAGAGAATGAGAGAGAGTAATAAGATAAACATGCAGCAGAACAAGTGGAAAGAGAGAATGAGAGAGAGTAATAAGATAAACATGCAGCAGAACAAGTGGAAAGAGAGAATGAGAGAGAGTAATAAGATAAACATGCAGCAGAACAGGTGGAAAGAGAGAATGAGAGAGAGTAATAAGATAAACATGCAGCAGAACAAGTGGAAAGAGAGAACGAGAGAGAGTAATAAGATAAACATGCAGCAGAACAGGTGGAAAGAGAGAATGAGAGAGAGTAATAAGATAAACATGCAGCAGAACAAGTGGAAAGAGAGAATGAGAGAGAGTAATAAGATAAACATGCAGCAGAACAAGTGGAAAGAGAGAACGAGAGAGAGTAATAAGATAAACATGCAGCAGAACAAGTGGAAAGAGAGAATGAGAGAGAGTAATAAGATAAACATGCAGCAGAACAGGTGGAAAGAGAGAATGAGAGAGAGTAATAAGATAAACATGCAGCAGAACAAGTGGAAAGAGAGAATGAGAGAGAGTAATAAGATAAACATGCAGCAGAACAAGTGGAAAGAGAGAATGAGAGAGAGTAATAAGATAAACATGCAGCAGAACAAGTGGAAAGAGAGAACGAGAGAGAGTAATAAGATAAACATGCAGCAGAACAAGTGGAAAGAGAGAATGAGAGAGAGTAATAAGATAAACATGCAGCAGAACAGGTGGAAAGAGAGAATGAGAGAGAGTAATAAGATAAACATGCAGCAGAACAAGTGGAAAGAGAGAATGAGAGAGAGTAATAAGATAAGCATGCAGCAGAACAAGTGGAAAGAGAGAATGAGAGAGAGTAATAAGATAAACATGCAGCAGAACAAGTGAAAGAGAGAATGAGAGAGAGTAATAAGATAAACATGCAGCAGAACAAGTGGAAAGAGAGAATGAGAGAGAGTAATAAGATAAACATGCAGCAGAACAGGTGGAAAGAGAGAATGAGAGAGAGTAATAAGATAAACATGCAGCAGAACAGGTGGAAAGAGAGAATGAGAGAGAGTAATAAGATAAACATGCAGCAGAACAAGTGGAAAGAGAGAATGAGAGAGAGTAATAAGATAAACATGCAGCAGAACAAGTGGAAAGAGAGAATGAGAGAGAGTAATAAGATAAACATGCAGCAGAACAGGTGGAAAGAGAGAATGAGAGAGAGTAATAAGATAAACATGCAGCGGAACAAGTGGAAAGAGAGAATGAGAGAGAGTAATAAGATAAACATGCAGCAGAACAGGTGGAAAGAGAGAATGAGAGAGAGTAATAAGATAAACATGCAGCAGAACAAGTGGAAAGAGAGAATGAGAGAGAGTAATAAGATAAACATGCAGCAGAACAGGTGGAAAGAGAGAATGAGAGAGAGTAATAAGATAAACATGCAGCAGAACAAGTGGAAAGAGAGAATGAGAGAGAGTAATAAGATAAACATGCAGCAGAACAGGTGGAAAGAGAGAATGAGAGAGAGTAATAAGATAAACATGCAGCAGAACAAGTGGAAAGAGAGAATGAGAGAGAGTAATAAGATAAACATGCAGCAGAACAGGTGGAAAGAGAGAATGAGAGAGAGTAATAAGATAAACATGCAGCAGAACAAGTGAAAGAGAGAATGAGAGAGAGTAATAAGATAAACATGCAGCAGAACAAGTGGAAAGAGAGAATGAGAGAGAGTAATAAGATAAACATGCAGCAGAACAAGTGAAAGAGAGAATGAGAGAGAGTAATAAGATAAACATGCAGCAGAACAAGTGGAAAGAGAGAATGAGAGAGAGTAATAAGATAAACATGCAGCAGAACAAGTGAAAGAGAGAATGAGAGAGAGTAATAAGATAAACATGCAGCAGAACAAGTGGAAAGAGAGAATGAGAGAGAGTAATAAGATAAACATGCAGCAGAACAAGTGGAAAGAGAGAATGAGAGAGAGTAATAAGATAAACATGCAGCAGAACAAGTGGAAAGAGAGAATGAGAGAGAGTAATAAGATAAACATGCAGCAGAACAGGTGGAAAGAGAGAATGAGAGAGAGTAATAAGATAAACATGCAGCAGAACAAGTGGAAAGAGAGAATGAGAGAGAGTAATAAGATAAACATGCAGCAGAACAAGTGGAAAGAGAGAATGAGAGAGAGTAATAAGATAAACATGCAGCAGAACAAGTGGAAAGAGAGAATGAGAGAGAGTAATAAGATAAACATGCAGCAGAACAGGTGGAAAGAGAGAATGAGAGAGAGTAATAAGATAAACATGCAGCAGAACAAGTGGAAAGAGAGAATGAGAGAGAGTAATAAGATAAACATGCAGCAGAACAAGTGGAAAGAGAGAATGAGAGAGAGTAATAAGATAAACATGCAGCAGAACAAGTGGAAAGAGAGAATGAGAGAGAGTAATAAGATAAACATGCAGCAGAACAGGTGGAAAGAGAGAATGAGAGAGAGTAATAAGATAAACATGCAGCAGAACAAGTGGAAAGAGAGAATGAGAGAGAGTAATAAGATAAACATGCAGCAGAACAAGTGGAAAGAGAGAATGAGAGAGAGTAATAAGATAAACATGCAGCAGAACAAGTGGAAAGAGAGAATGAGAGAGAGTAATAAGATAAACATGCAGCAGAACAAGTGGAAAGAGAGAATGAGAGAGAGTAATAAGATAAACATGCAGCAGAACAAGTGGAAAGAGAGAATGAGAGAGAGTAATAAGATAAACATGCAGCAGAACAAGTGGAAAGAGAGAATGAGAGAGAGTAATAAGATAAACATGCAGCAGAACAAGTGGAAAGAGAGAATGAGAGAGAGTAATAAGATAAACATGCAGCAGAACAAGTGGAAAGAGAGAATGAGAGAGAGTAATAAGATAAACATGCAGCAGAACAAGTGGAAAGAGAGAATGAGAGAGAGTAATAAGATAAACATGCAGCAGAACAGGTGGAAAGAGAGAATGAGAGAGAGTAATAAGATAAACATGCAGCAGAACAAGTGGAAAGAGAGAATGAGAGAGAGTAATAAGATAAACATGCAGCAGAACAAGTGGAAAGAGAGAATGAGAGAGAGTAATAAGATAAACATGCAGCAGAACAAGTGAAAGAGAGAATGAGAGAGAGTAATAAGATAAACATGCAGCAGAACAAGTGGAAAGAGAGAATGAGAGAGAGTAATAAGATAAACATGCAGCAGAACAGGTGGAAAGAGAGAATGAGAGAGAGTAATAAGATAAACATGCAGCAGAACAGGTGGAAAGAGAGAATGAGAGAGAGTAATAAGATAAACATGCAGCAGAACAAGTGAAAGAGAGAATGAGAGAGAGTAATAAGATAAACATGCAGCAGAACAAGTGGAAAGAGAGAATGAGAGAGAGTAATAAGATAAACATGCAGCAGAACAGGTGGAAAGAGAGAATGAGAGAGAGTAATAAGATAAACATGCAGCGGAACAAGTGGAAAGAGAGAATGAGAGAGAGTAATAAGATAAACATGCAGCAGAACAGGTGGAAAGAGAGAATGAGAGAGAGTAATAAGATAAACATGCAGCGGAACAAGTGGAAAGAGAGAATGAGAGAGAGTAATAAGATAAACATGCAGCAGAACAGGTGGAAAGAGAGAATGAGAGAGAGTAATAAGATAAACATGCAGCGGAACAAGTGGAAAGAGAGAATGAGAGAGAGTAATAAGATAAACATGCAGCAGAACAGGTGGAAAGAGAGAATGAGAGAGAGTAATAAGATAAACATGCAGCGGAACAAGTGGAAAGAGAGAATGAGAGAGAGTAATAAGATAAACATGCAGCAGAACAGGTGGAAAGAGAGAATGAGAGAGAGTAATAAGATAAACATGCAGCAGAACAAGTGAAAGAGAGAATGAGAGAGAGTAATAAGATAAACATGCAGCAGAACAAGTGGAAAGAGAGAATGAGAGAGAGTAATAAGATAAACATGCAGCAGAACAAGTGAAAGAGAGAATGAGAGAGAGTAATAAGATAAACATGCAGCAGAACAAGTGAAAGAGAGAATGAGAGAGAGTAATAAGATAAACATGCAGCAGAACAAGTGGAAAGAGAGAATGAGAGAGAGTAATAAGATAAACATGCAGCAGAACAAGTGGAAAGAGAGAATGAGAGAGAGTAATAAGATAAACATGCAGCAGAACAGGTGGAAAGAGAGAATGAGAGAGAGTAATAAGATAAACATGCAGCAGAACAAGTGGAAAGAGAGAATGAGAGAGAGTAATAAGATAAACATGCAGCAGAACAAGTGGAAAGAGAGAATGAGAGAGAGTAATAAGATAAACATGCAGCAGAACAGGTGGAAAGAGAGAATGAGAGAGAGTAATAAGATAAACATGCAGCAGAACAAGTGGAAAGAGAGAATGAGAGAGAGTAATAAGATAAACATGCAGCAGAACAAGTGGAAAGAGAGAATGAGAGAGAGTAATAAGAGAAGATAAACGTGTCTGTGGGAACATTTACAAGCCTTCTCTTTCTTCACTGGTGTTTTGTTCCACTGCACCTGACAAAGACTGTTCCTGTCCCACTGCACTGTGCTCAATGGAGCAGAGAGAGAGAGACAGAGGAGTAGAGAAAGGGTTGGAAGTCACGTCACGACAGGGGGATATAGATGGAGAGAGAGGGTTGGAAGTCACGTTACGACAGGGGGATATAGATGGAGAGAGAGGGTTGGAAGTCACGTCACGACATGGGGATATAGATGGAGAGAGAGGGTTGGAAGTCACGTCACGACAGGGGATATAGATGGAGAGAGAGAGGAGGAGAGAGAGGGTTGGAAGCCACGTCATGACATGGGGATATAGATGGAGAGAGAGGGTTGGAAGTCACGTCACGACATGGGGATATAGATGGAGAGAGAGGGTTGGAAGTCACGTCACGACAGGGGGATATAGATGGAGAGAGAGAGGAGGAGAGAGAGGGTTGGAAGTCACGTCACGACATGGGGATATAGATGGAGAGAGAGGGTTGGAAGTCACGTCACGACATGGGGATATAGATGGAGAGAGATGGTTGGAAGTCACGTCACGACAGGGGGAAATAGATGGAGAGAGAGGATTAGAAGTCACGTCACGACATGGGGATATAGATGGAGAGAGAGGGTTGGAAGTCACGTCACGACAGGGGGAAATAGATGGAGAGAGAGGGTTGGAAGTCACGTCACGACAGGGGGAAATAGATGGAGAGAGAGGGTTGGAAGTCACGTCACGACATGGGGATATAGATGGAGAGAGAGGGTTGGAAGTCACGTCACGACAGGGGGAAATAGATGGAGAGAGAGGGTTGGAAGTCACGTCACGACGGGGATATAGATGGAGAGAGAGAGAAGGAGAGAGAGGGTTGGAAGTCATGTCACGACAGGGGGATATAGATGGAGAGAGAGGGTTGGAAGTCACGTCACGACATGGGGATATAGATGGAGAGAGAGGATTGGAAGTCACGTCACGACATGGGGATATAGATGGAGAGAGAGATAAGGAGAGAGAGGGTTGGAAGTCACGTCACGACGGGGATATAGATGGAGAGCGAGAGAGAGGGTGAAATATAGATAGTGGAAGGAGAGGAGATATATATAGAGAGAGAGACAGACAGACATGTTGCATTCTGACTTCATGACAGTCCACTAACCCCTTTCTATTCTCTCTAATGCTTCACTCAGTTTATTGCTAAATCTCTCCTTGTTTGTGTGTTGTGTGTGTGTGTGTGTGTGTGTGTGTGTGTGTGTGTGTGTGTGTGTGTGTGTGTGTGTGTGTGTGTGTGTGTGTGTGTGTGTGTGTGTGTGTGTGTGTGTGTGTGTGTGTGTACCCTCACCCACTCTCTTAACCACCACCCATTACCATGCCAATCGCATCACATCTTCAAACACACTATTTCCCCATGAGGATTATCAGCATTATTCTGTCATTATCCTTTCTGTCATTTACATTAATCTCCAGGACAACAGCTTTAAAGGTCTGCTGTGTGACCGCTGTGGTACTGAGAGGATAGAGATGGATATCTGATTGGAGACCGGTCCTTCAACAGCCTTTTAACATTTTACACTAATGAAGTGATTTTAAATTAAGAATGTTGGTTAGGTTTATGAGAGAGGGAGAGAGAGAGGGAGACCAAAGGCTATGGAAAGGTAGAGCTAGCAAGATAGCACAGAGGATGAAGGGAGAGAGAGCTGGAGAGAGAGAGAGAGAGGGAGAGAGAGCACAGAGGATAAAGGGAGAGAGGGCTGGAGAGAGAGAGAGAGGGAGAGAGAGCACAGAGGATAAAGGGAGAGAGGGCTGAGAGAGAGAGAGCACAGAGGATAAAGGGAGAGAGGGCTGGAGAGAGAGAGAGAGGGAGAGAGAGCACAGAGGATAAAGGGAGAGAGGGCTGGAGAGAGAGAGAGAGGGAGAGAGAGCACAGAGGATAAAGGGAGAGAGGGCTGGAGAGAGAGAAAGAGGGAGGGAAGAAGGCTGAAGGGTGTGCAGTGAATTAGAGGTGTGGACTCTTGTCCTCCCTGAGAGATTTAAATGGATTTCTTCTGGATTTGAGAGGATTCGACTTGACTCTGGGCGATACCACTTATGTTTAACAGGTTGACCATAGTCTCATGAAGGCACAGGGATTGATGTTTCACACTCCTTGGCAATGGACTGATTTTCGTGCACGTCTCAGATTTGCTAAAGTGTGTGTGTGTTTGTACAGTGCCTTGAGAAATAATTCAGCATGAGCGAGCGAGTTGGAGAGTGAGGAGGGCTATATTAACAAAGCCCTGACACCCCAGTCTCTTCATCATATCTAGCTCACTTCACTGGCCTTGGGTCTGGACAGGAATGTCAATAAAACAGACTGAATCAAACTGGCCACGTCATCTTCAGCGAGTACAGATTTATTCAGTCATGTAGGTGGGCGACACTTCATTTGAAGGTAGAAACATTATAATCTGAAAGTATACTTTATGGGCCAGTTTGCCAGACACAGATTAAGACTGGTCTTGGACTAAAAAGTGCTTTCCATGGAGAATCTCCATTGCGAATCCTTTTTGATCCCAGACTAGGCTTGATCTGTGTCTGGGGAAGCTTCACTATGGGTAATACTCCTGGTTTCATTCCTGGCGATTGTTGAGAAATAATGAGACATTATTATCCATCATTTAATCCTACATTTGACTGAATATTAAGATTTTTTTTTTTTCACAGTACAGTATCTGTCTAATATGTGCATACTAGTACACTTGATTTATTGTTGAAGTATTTCCTAATGATCAAATATATTATTCTAAAAGCTAGACTATTTCCAAACAAAACCTTTCACATTTGACCTGATCAGTTAAATCAATGAGTGTATCCAAGTATGAAATGGCTTCTTCAGGACCATGTTTTACAATGTTACTCAGATAATGATCTAGACGTAAAACATGGGGGTCCATACTAAAGTCTGGCAGCCCGGATGTTGTTGACGTAAAACATGGGGGTCCATACTAAAGTCTGGCAGGTCGGATGTTGTTGACGTAAAACAAGGGGGTCCATACTAAAGTCTGGCAGCCCGGATGTTGTTGACGTAAAACAAGGGGGTCCATACTAAAGTCTGGCAGGTCGGATGTTGTTGACGTAAAACAAGGGGGTCCATACTAAAGTCTGACAGGTCGGATGTTGTTGACGTAAAACAAGGGGGTCCATACTAAAGTCTGGCAGGTCGGATGTTGTTGACGTAAAACAAGGGGGTCCATACTAAAGTCTGGCAGGTCGGATGTTGTTGACGTAAAACAAGGGGGTCCATACTAAAGTCTGGCAGGTCGGATGTTGTTGACGTAAAACAAGGGGGTCCATACTAAAGTCTGACAGGTCGGATGTTGTTGACGTAAAACAAGGGGGTCCATACTAAAGTCTGGCAGGTCGGATGTTGTTGACGTAAAACAAGGGGGTCCATACTAAAGTCTGGCAGGCCGGATGTTGTTGACGTAAAACAAGGGGGTCCATACTAAAGTCTGGCAGGTCGGATGTTGTTGACGTAAAACAAGGGGGTCCATACTAAAGTCTGGCAGCCCGGATGTTGTTGACGTAAAACATGGGGGTCCATACTAAAGTCTGGCAGGTCGGATGTTGTTGACGTAAAACAAGGGGGTCCATACTAAAGTCTGGCAGGTCGGATGTTGTTGACGTAAAACAAGGGGGTCCATACTAAAGTCTGGCAGGTCGGATGTTGTTGACGTAAAACAAGGGGGTCCATACTAAAGTCTGACAGGTCGGATGTTGTTGACGTAAAACAAGGGGGTCCATACTAAAGTCTGGCAGGTCGGATGTTGTTGACGTAAAACAAGGGGGTCCATACTAAAGTCTGGCAGGTCGGATGTTGTTGACGTAAAACAAGGGGGTCCATACTAAAGTCTGGCAGCCCGGATGTTGTTGATGTAAAACATGGGGGTCCATACTAAAGTCTGGCAGCCCGGATGTTGTTGACGTAAAACAAGGGGGTCCATACTAAAGTCTGGCAGCCCGGATGTTGTTGACGTAAAACATGGGGGTCCATACTAAAGTCTGGCAGGTCGGATGTTGTTGACGTAAAACAAGGGGGTCCATACTAAAGTCTGGCAGGTCGGATGTTGTTGACGTAAAACATGGGGGTCCATACTAAAGTCTGGCAGGTCGGATGTTGTTGACGTAAAACAAGGGGGTCCATACTAAAGTCTGGCAGGTCGGATGTTGTTGACGTAAAACAAGGGGGTCCATACTAAAGTCTGGCAGCCCGGATGTTGTTGACGTAAAACAAGGGGGTCCATACTAAAGTCTGGCAGGTCGGATGTTGTTGACGTAAAACAAGGGGGTCCATACTAAAGTCTGGCAGGTCGGATGTTGTTGATGTAAAACAAGGGGGTCCATACTAAAGTCTGGCAGGTCGGATGTTGTTGATGTAAAACATGGGGGTCCATACTAAAGTCTGGCAGCCCGGATGTTCTGACGTAAAACAGGGGGTCCATACTAAAGTCTGGCAGGTCGGATGTTGTTGACGTAAAACATGGGGGTCCATACTAAAGTCTGGCAGCCCGGATGTTGTTGACGTAAAACAAGGGGTCCATACTAAAGTCTGGCAGGTCTCGGATGTTGTTGACGTAAAACAAGGGGGTCCATACTAAAGTCTGGCAGCCCGGATGTTGTTGACGTAAAACAAGGGGGTCCATACTAAAGTCTGGCAGCCCGGATGTTGTTGACGTAAAACAAGGGGGTCCATACTAAAGTCTGGCAGGTCGGATGTTGTTGACGTAAAACAAGGGGGTCCATACTAAAGTCTGGCAGCCCGGATGTTGTTGACGTAAAACAAGGGGGTCCATACTAAAGTCTGGCAGCCCGGATGTTGTTGACGTAAAACAAGGGGGTCCATACTAAAGTCTGGCAGGTCGGATGTTGTTGACGTAAAACAAGGGGGTCCATACTAAAGTCTGGCAGCCCGGATGTTGTTGACGTAAAACAAGGGGGTCCATACTAAAGTCTGGCAGGTCGGATGTTGTTGACGTAAAACAAGGGGGTCCATACTAAAGTCTGGCAGCCCGGATGTTGTTGACGTAAAACAAGGGGGTCCATACTAAAGTCTGGCAGCCCGGATGTTGTTGATGTAAAACAAGGGGGTCCATACTAAAGTCTGGCAGGTCGGATGTTGTTGACGTAAAACATGGGGGTCCATACTAAAGTCTGGCAGCCCGGATGTTGTTGATGTAAAACAAGGGGGTCCATACTAAAGTCTGGCAGCCCGGATGTTGTTGACGTAAAACAAGGGGGTCCATACTAAAGTCTGGCAGCCCGGATGTTGTTGACGTAAAACAAGGGGGTCCATACTAAAGTCTGGCAGGTCGGATGTTGTTGACGTAAAACATGGGGGTCCATACTAAAGTCTGGCAGCCCGGATGTTGTTGACGTAAAACAAGGGGGTCCATACTAAAGTCTGGCAGCCCGGATGTTGTTGACGTAAAACAAGGGGGTCCATACTAAAGTCTGGCAGGTCGGATGTTGTTGATGTAAAACATGGGGGTCCATACTAAAGTCTGGCAGCCCGGATGTTGTTGACGTAAAACAAGGGGTCCATACTAAAGTCTGGCAGGTCGGATGTTGTTGACGTAAAACAAGGGGGTCCATACTAAAGTCTGGCAGCCCGGATGTTGTTGACGTAAAACATGGGGGTCCATACTAAAGTCTGGCAGGTCGGATGTTGTTGACGTAAAACATGGGGGTCCATACTAAAGTCTGGCAGGCCGGATGTTGTTGACGTAAAACAAGGGGGTCCATACTAAAGTCTGGCAGGTCGGATGTTGTTGACGTAAAACAAGGGGGTCCATACTAAAGTCTGGCAGCCCGGATGTTGTTGACGTAAAACAAGGGGGTCCATACTAAAGTCTGGCAGCCCGGATGTTGTTGACGTAAAACAAGGGGTCCATACTAAAGTCTGGCAGCCCGGATGTTGTTGACGTAAAACAAGGGGGTCCATACTAAAGTCTGGCAGGTCGGATGTTGTTGACGTAAAACAAGGGGGTCCATACTAAAGTCTGACAGGTCGGATGTTGTTGATGTAAAACATGGGGTCCATACTAAAGTCTGGCAGCCCGGATGTTGTTGACGTAAAACAAGGGGGTCCATACTAAAGTCTGGCAGCCCGGATGTTGTTGACGTAAAACATGGGGGTCCATACTAAAGTCTGGCAGCCCGGATGTTGTTGACGTAAAACAAGGGGGTCCATACTAAAGTCTGGCAGGTCGGATGTTGTTGACGTAAAACAAGGGGGTCCATACTAAAGTCTGGCAGCCCGGATGTTGTTGACGTAAAACAAGGGGGTCCATACTAAAGTCTGGCAGCCCGGATGTTGTTGACGTAAAACATGGGGGTCCATACTAAAGTCTGGCAGCCCGGATGTTGTTGACGTAAAACAAGGGGGTCCATACTAAAGTCTGGCAGGTCGGATGTTGTTGACGTAAAACAAGGGGGTCCATACTAAAGTCTGACAGGTCGGATGTTGTTGACGTAAAACAAGGGGGTCCATACTAAAGTCTGGCAGGTCGGATGTTGTTGACGTAAAACAAGGGGGTCCATACTAAAGTCTGGCAGGTCGGATGTTGTTGATGTAAAACAAGGGGGTCCATACTAAAGTCTGGCAGGTCGGATGTTGTTGACGTAAAACAAGGGGGTCCATACTAAAGTCTGGCAGCCCGGATGTTGTTGACGTAAAACAAGGGGGTCCATACTAAAGTCTGGCAGGTCGGATGTTGTTGACGTAAAACAAGGGGGTCCATACTAAAGTCTGGCAGGTCGGATGTTGTTGACGTAAAACAAGGGGGTCCATACTAAAGTCTGACAGGTCGGATGTTGTTGACGTAAAACAAGGGGGTCCATACTAAAGTCTGACAGGTCGGATGTTGTTGACGTAAAACAAGGGGGTCCATACTAAAGTCTGGCAGCCCGGATGTTGTTGACTCAGAGTGAGGATCTACAACCATCTAATTATCCACATCACTGCTTATCTTTCTGAAACCAAGCTAGCCAATGTTTGGTTGTCCTTTTAGGGAAACACCTGGGGTTGTATGTCATTGAAGCTTGAATGCGTCATAGTCCAAATTGAGGTCATTTCATTTCAACTTCAAATCCAAACCATGAGTCGGATAAAATCTTAATTGAAAATAATGGTAAACTCTCATATTTCTACAGGGTCAGTTGAATTGTGTTGAGATGGAGTTGACCCCAGCCTGCAGATGCAGTGTGTCAGAGAATGGATTTGACATTGCCGGGCAGTCACGGTCAATAGTCCCCAGTGGTTATTGACCGTGACCACTCCTGTGTCCTGGTTTACCTACTGGTCAGAACAGCAGCCAACCACCAGGCTAGGATCCAACAGGTCTGAATCACCACTGACCAGGTCCAGAGGAGTCAGAGTCATGGCAGCTAGAGGAGCCAACACCATTTCCTATTACATCCAGTGGCATCGGATCAGGTGTCGCACTAAAATGAACAACTAAACATCTTGCCATCTGTTGTCTATCAAATGTAACTAGCTTCATCTCGGATCATGACTGAAATTTGCTCGATTAACATTAGTATCTAAGTAAGAACAGAACCTGTTTATACTCCCCAAAGAGTTATATTACATCTCAGGTATTCACCTAATCTGAATACCGTTCCCCCATGACGTTTTCAACCTTTCAACCTGCTTAATCATAGATCCTATGTTCATCCAGCCTATCTCTGGTATCCCATTTCCCCACTGCCCTTACTACTGACAGAGTGAACTATAGCCTACCTGCCTGTGAATACCTAGTTATTAGAACATCACACCAACGTTAGTTTTAGCCTTTGAGTCAATGAATGTGACGAACCTGCCTATGACAAGCGTCAACCACTCAGACACCAGCGTTCCCCTGACTAGCTTTGCCATGGTGACGACCGTAGCAAAAGACGTCTTGCTAATCCTGTGATGCGAGGGTCTTATAGTTGTCTGCTATGCTGCTTTTACCAGAGTGCTGCTCCCGCTGATCCTAATGGTACATATGTGCTTCACACTAACCCACACAGGGGACATATGCACACAGCTACAGTCGCACAAAAACACACATGCAAACACACAAATGCTTGCCACGGCAACCCCTGTCACATCTGCTTCAGTTCAAACACCCTACACGCACACACACACGCACGCACGCACGCACGCACGCACGCACGCACGCACGCACGCACGCACACACACACACACACACACACACACACACACACACACACACACACACACACACACACACACACACACACACACACACACACACACACACACTATAGAGGCGGAGGATGTTTGTATAGACTCCAATACACACGCCTATAGTATCCACTGGCTCACATGATGACATGAACGCCATGAATTTCTACAGTATACATACACACTTTCATAAATCCCTCAGAATGTACACACACACACACACACACACACACACACACACACACACACACACACACACACACACACACACACACACACTATAGAGGTGGAGGATGTTTGTATAGACTCCAATACACACGCCTATAGTATCCACTGGCTCACATGATGACATAAACGCCATGAATTTCTACAGTATACATACACACTTTCATAAATCCCTCAGAATGTACACACACACACACACACACGCACACACACACACACACACACACACACACACACACACACACACACACACACACACACACACACACACACACACACACACACACACACACACACACACACACACACACACACTATAGAGGTGGAGGATGTTTGTATAGACTCCAATACACACGCCTATAGTATCCACTGGCTCACATGATGACATGAACGCCATGAATTTCTACAGTATACATACACACTTTCATAAATCCCTCAGAATGTACACACACACACCTATGTAGACAAGCAATCCCAGGCATACATTAACACAGGCACACACACACACACACACACTGCTGACCATGGCTGTGCTGCAGAATTAGCCCAGAATGATTCCTTCCTTCCGCTCCTCCTGATGCTAGTCAAAGAGCCTCAGCTGCTGCCTCCGTGTGTGTGTGTTTATGTATGCCTGGGATTGCTTGTCTACACAGGTGTGTGTGTGTGTCTACCTATAAAGGCTGTAATAGAAGAATGTGTGTCGTGTCATCTGGAGATATTGAGCAGCTGAATCCACACCCTCAAATGTGAGCTTGTAGAAATGGTGTTTTTCTGTAAGAGTGAGTCTACCTATAAAGGCTGTAGAGGAAGAGTGTGTCGTCTCTGTGACGGTCTGTGTGTCATTCTCTAACAGCTCTTTACCTTTTTTCTCTATACATGAGGATCATAAACTACACACACAAGCACACACACACACACACCATTGAAAGTGTTCAGAATAAAAAGAGCCACTCACCCAACCACAAGTGAAAGGGAAGAGGTTGTGAATCCACTAAATCCAGCAGGGAGCTGCAGCAGAGAACCGTCTCCCTGTGTGTGTGAATGTGTGTGAAATTGTGTTCCAGGCACTCACTCTCTCCCTCCCTCCTATTCTCTCTCTCTCTTATATTCTCACTCTCCCTCTCGTACTCTTGTTGGCTCCCTCTCTCTAATTCTCTCTCTTCTTGCTCACTCTCCTCTCTGTCAGCCTCTCTTCTCCCTCCCGTCTCTCTTTCTGCCCCTAACCCCCTGCATAAGTAGTCCAGTGTGAAGCTCTGTGACAATGCCTGTGGCCACACCTCACTGAGCAAATTGTTCATTAGGAGAGTCTCTCTACAGTGTGGACACTGGCCACTAGATAGTTAGACGGGCAAGAATGTCTAGTACACTCAATCCCACACACTTACAAGTACACAACAGACACAAATGTATTAGCAAGCTAATGTACATGCACACACACTTTGACAGTGTACTCTATTGAACATAAATCAAATCAAATCAAATCAAATTGTATTTATATAGCCCTTCGTACATCAGCTGATATCTCAAAGTGCTGTACAGAAACCCAGCCTAAAACCCCAAACAGCAAGCAATGCAGGTGTAGAAGCATGCACGCACAAACACACACACAGACACACACACACACACACACACACACACACACGTTGGGTTCTTCTATCCTCGTGGGGACCTAAAATGAATTTACATTCAAAATCCTATTTTCACTAACCCTTACCATAACCTTAACCTGTAACCCAAACCCTAAACCTAACTCCTAACCTTAATTGTAAACTTAACTTAAACTTAAACTTAAACCCTAAGCTTAAAATAGCCTTTGTCCTCATGGAGACATGGGAAATGTCCCCACGAGGGAGAATTTTTTATTTGTTTTACTATCCTTGCAGGGACTTTTGGTCTGCTATCCAGTTGCAAACACACACACACACACACACACACACACACACACACACACACACACACACACACACACACACACACACACACACACACACACACACACACACACACACACACACACACACACACACACACACACACACACACACACACACACACACACACACACACCACGCTAAACCCTCACATTATGTCATGCTTCCAGGTCTGTGAAGTTCACCTTTGACATGATTCAGAAAGGTCCATTTCTCAAACTCTGGCCGCCTTATCTTTGATGCCAGTCTGAGATCTAAGATGTCCAATCAGAAATGTCATTGTGAAGTCCAACATTCCCCAGATGATTGTTCCTGTCCCGTCTGTAGATCCTCAGGAATTGACTAAATATAGAAACAATCAGAGGTTCCCAGCCCAAGGAAACATAATTTCCTGAACAGCCAGGTCTCCTCCATGCTGAATTCCTTCCTGGTTCGGACCCGTTGGACATATTATGGTCTCAATAACGGATTTGACCTTGAGCCACCTTTCTATTCTTACCATTTGACCTTTGTCCATTCCATTCCAGTTATGGTAGCAGCTTAGAGGTCTCCTAAAAAATGGCTATGCTGATTTTTACTGTTGAATAATACCCCTTGAAGTTGAATAGTACGACACATGAATTGTGTTCACTGGTTCAGGCTAATCTGCTGTGCCAATACAAAACATTACAGGTAAATGTCCAACATCAACTGTTTCAGCTTTTATTAGCTAGTTCTCGTCGCTACTGTTGAACAGTTTGATTGAACAATCCAGAATGTTAACGTAAGCTAACGTTCCACAGACCTGTGCCTTGTTGAACGCACTACTGATGAACATCAAATGAATTGAGCATTCCAAATGGTACATCCAATATGGCCGCCAGCCCACCCACCACTGGATGTCTGTGAGGGCGCGGACATCTTTAATGGAGCTGTCTATTGAGGTATGAGCTCTCGTGTCTAGGTATAACTGTGACCTGTATGCTCTAGTCGGCTGGCCCTCGCTACATATTCGTGGCCAGACCCACTGGCTCCAGGTCATCTATAAGGTTATGCTAGGTAAAGCTCTGCCTTATCTCTGCTCTCTGGTCACGATAACAACACCCACCCGTAGCACGCGCTCCAGCAGGTATATCTCACTGGTCATCCCCAAAGCCAACACCTCCTTTGGCCTCCTTTCCTTCCAGTTCTCTGCTGCCAGTGACTGGAACGAATTGCAAATATCGCTGAAGCTGGAGACTTATATCTCCTTCACTAACTTTAAACATCAGCTATCTAAGCAGCTAACCGATCGCTGCAGCTGTACATAGTCCATCTGTAAATAGCCCACCCAATCTACCTACCTCATCCCCATATTGTTTTTATTTACTTTTCTGCTCTTTTCCACAACTGTATCTCTACTTGCACATCATCATCTGCTCATTTATCACTCCAGTGTTAATCTGCTAAATTGTAATTACTTCACTACTATGGCCTATTTATTGCCTTGCCTCCTCGCCATTTGCACACACTGTATATAGAGTTTCTTTTTTTCTATTGTGTTATTGACTGTATGCTTGTTTATTCCATGTGTAACTCTGTGTTGTTGTTTGTGTCGTCACTGCTTTGCTTTATCTTGGCCAGGTCGCAGTTGTAAATTAGAACTTGTTCTCAACTAGCCTACCTGGTTAAGTAAAGGTGTTCTCAACTAGCTTACCTGGTTAAATAAAGGTGTTCTCAACTAGCTTACCTGGTTAAATAAAGGTGTTCTAAACTAGCTTACCTGGTTAAATAAAGGTGTTCTCAACTAGCTTACCTGGTTAAATAAAGGTGTTCTCAACTAGCTTACCTGGTTAAATAAAGGTGTTCTCAACTAGCTTACCTGGTTAAATAAAGGTGTTCTCAACTAGCTTACCTGGTTAAATAAAGGTGTTCTCAACTAGCTTACCTGGTTAAATAAAGGTGTTCTCAACTAGCTTACCTGGTTAAATAAAGGTGTTCTCAACTAGCTTACCTGGTTAAATAAAGGTGTTCTCAACTAGCTTACCTGGTTAAATAAAGGTGTTCTCAACTAGCTTACCTGGTTAAATAAAGGTGGGAGAAAAAATAAATCCAACCTGGCTACAGCTCCACCTCTTCATTAATTCATGTCTAATATTTGTAACAACATAATACGAGTCTGCCTCCCCAAACTCTCCTTTCTGATAGTGCCGTAATACAAATCCTAAGTAGTACAAGCAGCTTCAAAGGGGCTTGATTTTAAACATCCCACCGCTGTTATGTAGACCTCCTGTGCAGAGCATGTTAATGGTAACCAGGGGCTCAGCAATGGGCTTCCAGCCCAGCCTGCGGTCCCTGGTGAGGGGAAAATGTAATATTTCCCATGAGGCCGTAGTAGTCTGCGTTGGAAGTTTCAGCTTCTGTCTAGAGCGATCTAGTCAAACAAGCATTGATCTGCCTGTGTGTGTGTGTGTTTAAATGCCAGTGTTTAGGCCTGCACCATGGCTCTAACAACGATCATAATCCAACCCCAACACACATCTACAGTATGTACAGTATGAAGATGTGTTGAACAGTTGACCAAGGCACTGACTTTCTGAAGACAACAACATAACCCATTGACACACAATAACCTTTGCTGAGATATGGAAGTCCCCTTTGGCCTATCAATGTTCATGTGATTGGTATCTGATGGAGTTGCTGTGCGTGTCGGGGTGATTCTACTGCCCCACAATGACTGGCGTCTTTAGGACACGAGGAGGTAGACAGACGTTTTCCCCAGAGAATAGGCAGTGTGTGTGTGTGTTCACTCTCTCTCCGACCCGTCCCTAGGCTCCTTGCATCCGGACAGTATAAAACAATGGCAGCCTGTGAGGTTCATAAAGTTGCTTTGTTTGAAGGAAACAATAGAGTGGAACGGTCCATATTAGCTGTGCCATCTATAGCTCCACTGCCCCTCCCCTCTGTTCCTTTTATTAGAACACAGGATAACATACGCTTTTGTCATGGAACTATTTCAGTAGTGTTTTGATGCTGTTGAAGTAGGCCTGAAGTCTGTTTTTATGTTATCTGTTGTTGTTGTCTAGGAGGGTAAGGGTTGTGTGTGTGTGTGTGTGTGTGTGTGTGTGTGTGTGTGTGTGTGTGTGTGTGTGTGTGTGTGTGTGTGTGTGTGTGTGTGTGTGTGTGTGTGTGTGTGTGTGTGTGTGTGTGTGTGTGTGTGTGTGTGTGTGTGTGTGTGTGTGTGTGTGTGTGCTTTACGCCTGCATGTCTCAATATATACGCTGGTATCTGTGGAAATTGTAATGAGATTCTATTCAATATTAAAATATCCTGTGAATATTGATGCAGTTCCTTCACACACATGAATACAAACACAGTCAAATGAAAGGAGAGGGTACTTTAAGCTTCTTAAATACAGGTGTGTGTCTTCCCTACAGCAATATGTATGCATACTTTGGAAATAATATAATATTCTTTGTACATTGTGTGTGTGTACTAGTTAACTAAAAAAGGTCACCAGAGGCATATGAAACCAAGTGACTGAGTTGTGGCACCACTACCACGGTCTAATACAACTGTCACAGTGTACATGGAACCTTTCATAAGGACGATCTAAGGGAGGGAAATACAATATGTGTGTGTACTGTGTGTGTTTGTGTGTACTGTGTGTGTGTGTGTGTGGTCTCTTAAAATGCACAACGGTGTTCCAGCATATGACTTATGTCTCATGCAAGGGCAAAGTGCATATGTATCAGTGAGATTGATTATCCAAGTAGACGTGTGTGTGTGTGTGTGTGTGTGTGTGTGTGTGTGTGTGTGTGTGTGTGTGTGTGTGTGTGTGTGTGTGTGTGTGTGTGTGTGTGTGTGTGTGTGTGTGTGTGTGTGTGTGTGTGTGTGAGATGGGGAGAGAGAGATAACATACAGAGAGGAAGAGAGGGAGGGATAACATACAGAGAGGAAGAGAGATGGGGAGAGAGAGATAAAGATAACATACAGAGAGGAAGAGAGATAGAGATAACATACAGGGAGGAAGAGAGAGATGGGGAGAGAGATAGAGATAACATACAGAGAGGAAGAGAGATGGGGGGAGAGAGCTAGAGATAACATACAGAGATGGGAGAGAGAGAGGGATAACATAGAGAGGAAGAGAGATGGTGGGAGAGAGATAAAGATAACATACAGAGGGGGAGAGAGAGATAACATACGGAGGGGGAGAGAGAGATAACATGCAGCGATGGGAGAGATATATAGAGATAACATACAGGGAGGAAGAGAGATAGAGAGATAACATACAGAGAGGAAGAGAGAGATGAGGGGGGGAGAGAGAGAGAGATAACATACTGAGAGGAAGAGAGATGGGGAGAGATAGAGATAACATACAGAGATGGGAGAGAGAGAGAGAGATAACATACAGAGAGGAAGATAGAGAGAGATAACATACCGAGAGGAAGAGAGAGATGGGGGGAGAGAGATAGAGATAACATACAGAGATGTGAGAGATAGAGATAACATACAGAGAGGAAGAGAGAGAGAGAGAGAGATAACATACAGAGAGGAAGAGAGAGATGGGGGGAGATAACATACTGAGAGGAAGAGAGAGATGGGGAGAGAGATAGAGATAACATACAGAGAAGAAGAGAGAGATGGGAGAGAGATCGAGATAACATACGGAGAGGAAAAAAGAGATCGGCGAGAAAGGGAGAGATAACATACAGGGAGGAAGAGCGAGATGGGGAGAGAGAGAACATACAGAGAGGAAGAGAGAGATGGGGAGAGAGATAGAGAGGAAGAGAGAGATGGGGAGAGAGAGAACACAGCGAGGAAGAGATAGATTGGGAGAGAGAGAGAGATAACATACAGAGATGGGAGAGAGAGAGGGATAACATACAGAGAGGAAGAGAGATGGGGGAGAGAGAGAACATGCAGAGATGGGAGAGAGATATAGAGATAACATACAGGGAAGAAGAGAGAGATGGGGAGAGAGAGATAACATACAGAGAGGAAGAGAGAGAGGGATAACATACAGAGAGGAAGAGAGATGTGGAGAGAGAGATAGAGATAACATACAGAGAGGAAGAGAGAGAGAGATAACATACAGAGAGGAAGAGAGAGATGGGGGAGAGAACATGCAGGGAGGAAGAGAGAGATGGGGAGAGAGAGATAACATACAGAGAGGAAGAGAGAGAGGGATAACATACAGAGAGGAAGAGAGATGGGGAGAGAGAGAGATAACATGCAGAGATGGGAGAGAGATATAGAGATAACATACAGGGAGGAAGAGAGATAGAGAGATAACATACAGAGAGGAAGAGATATAGAGATAACATACAGGGAGGAAGAGAGAGATGGGGAGAGAGATAGAGATAACACAGGGAGGAAGAGAAAGATGGGAGAGAGATAGTGATAACAAAGAGAGAGATGGGGAGAGAGATAGAGATAACATACAGAGAGGAAGAGAGATGGGGGAGAGAGCTGGAGATAACATACAGAGATGGGAGAGAGAGAGAGAGAGAGAGATAACATGCAGAGAGGAAAAGAGAGATGGGAGAGAGATCGAGATAACATACGGAGAGGAAAAAAGAGATCGGCGAGAAAGGGAGAGATAACATACAGGGAGGAAGAGAGAGAGAGAGATAACATGCAGAGAGGAAGAGCGAGATGGGGAGAGAGAGAACATACAGAGAGGAAGAGAGAGATGGGGAGAGAGATAGAGAGGAAGAGAGAGATGGGGAGAGAGAGAACACAGCGAGGAAGAGATAGATTGGGAGAGAGATAACATACAGAGATGGGAGAGAGAAATAGAAATAACATACAGAGAGGAAGAAAGAGAGAGATAACATACAGAGAAGAAGAGAGAGGGAGATCGGAGAGAGATAACATACAGGGAGGAAACGAGAGTTAGGGAGATAACATACAGGAAGGAAGAGAGAGACAGAGATAACATACAAGGAGGAAGAGAGAGATGGGGAGAGAGAGAGAACAGAGAGAGATGGAGAGAGAGAGATAACATACAGAGAGGAAGTGAGTGAGAGAACATGAGAGAGAGAGAGAGAGAGAGAGAGAGAGAGAGAGAGAGAGAGAGAGAGAGAGAACATACAGGGAGGAAGAGAGAGAGACAGATAACATACAGAGAGGAAGAGAGATAGCGATAACATACAGGGAGGAAGAGAGAGATGGGGAGAGAGAGAACATACAGAGAGATTGGGGGAGAGATAGAGATAACATACAAAGGGGGAGAGAGAGAGAGAGAGAGAGAGAGAGAACTTACAGAGAGAGAGAGAGAGAGAGAGAGAGAGAGAGAGAGAGAGAGAGAGAGAGAGAGGGGGAGAGAGAGAGAGAGAGAGAGAGAGAGAGAGAGAGAGAGAGAGAGAGAGAGAGAGAGAGAGAGAGAGAGAGAGAGAGAGAGAGAGAGAGAGAGCATACAGGGTGGAAGAGAGAGAGAGATAACATACAGGGATGAAGAGAGAGATGGGGAGAGAGATAGAGATAACATACAAAGGGGGAGAGAGAGAGATAACTTACAGAGAGGAAGAGCGGGATGGGAGAGAGATAACATACAGAGAGGAAGAGAGAGATGGGGAGAGACATAGAGATAACATACCGAGAGGAAGAGAGAGAGAGATGGGGAGAGAGATAGAGATAACACAGGGAGGAAGAGAGAGAGAGATATATAGAGATGGGGAGAGAGATAGAGATAACATACAGAGGGAGAGAGAGATAACATACAGAGAGAAAGAGAGAGATGGGGTGAGATATAGAGATAACATACAGAGGGAGCGAGAGAGATTTTCTTATGTTTATGTATGTTCTAATGTACTGTGTGCAAGTGTATGTGAGAGTGTGTGTACTGGTATACGCTTAACTGTGTGTATATGTATGTGTTATAATCAGGGCTTCAAATAAACTTTTTGGTCCACTAGCCACTGTGGCAAGTACCACGACACAAAAAAATTTGGCCGCAATAATTACACCAAAAGACAAAGAAAATTGCTGAACATGCTTTGTAATGTTTCTAAAACAATAAATGTATTACTAGTAAGAAGTAACTAATGTGGTATATTTAAACAATAAGGCCTGAGGGGATGTGGTATATGGCCAATATACCATGGCTAAGAGCTGTTCCTAAGTACAACACAACACAGATACCATGGCTTTCAGCCAATCAGCATTCAGAGCTCGAACCACCCAGTTTTATAATGTTTCATTAAATATTTTGTGACCTGAGTCTTTTAACCAAAATATCACAGATGAGACAAAACATTTCACCTGTCCCCTTTAAGGTCGAGAGGTTACCGTGGTAGTGATCACCTCTTCCCTAGCATTTAAAACTCAAACATAGAAAAACAACCTAGCTTGTGAACAAAACCATGTAAACAGTCAAGAAACACAACAACACTTCAGTAGACTTTCCTTTCAAGTAAATTAGACCAACTTTTATGCATGTGCTCAGCGCTTCTAAAAATGAATATTTTACTCAGCTCTTCACGTGGGCACAGCCAGGCAGTGTTGCAGCGCGAGGTGGAATAGGATTAGTAGTTCTTTGACTTTGTGCGATTAATTTACCAGCTATGAAACCAAACGGCAGAAGTACTTTGACAGCAGCATTTGCTTATTTATAAAACCCTCTTAGGCCTCACTCCCCCCTGTCTGAGATATCTACTGCAGCCCTCATCCTCCATATAAAACACCCGTTCTGCCAGTCACATTCTGTTAAAGGTTCCCAAAGCACACACATCCCTGGTTCGCTGCAGCCAGCGACTGGAACGAGCTGCAACAAACACTCAAACTGGACAGTTTAATCTCAATCTCTTCATTCAAAGACTCAATCATGGACACTCTTACTGACGGTTGTGGCTGCTTTGTGTGATGTATTGTTGTCTCTACCTTCTTGCCCTTTGTGCTGTTGTCTGTGGCCAATAATGTTTGTACCATGTTTTGTGTTGCTACCATGTTGTTGTTATGTTGTGTTGCTGCCATGCTATGTTGTTGTCTAAGGTCTCTTTATGTAGTGTTGTCTCTCTTGTTGTGATGTGTGTTTTGTCCTATATTTATATTTGATTTATTTTTTGTTTTGAATCCCAGCCTCTGTCCCCAGCAGGAGGGCTTTTGGTAGTGTAACGGTTTTCTTGCGCTGAAGGAGAGGCGGACCAAAACGCAGAGTGGTTATTATTCATGGTTCTTTAAAAAAGAAACTATACATGAATAGACTAACAAAAGAATAAATGTGAAAAACCAAACCAGCCCAATCTGGTGCAAACACAGAGATAGGAACAATCACCCACAAAACCCAACACCAAACAGGCTACCTAAATATGGTTCCCAATCAGAGACAATGACTAACACCTGCCTCTGATTGAGAACCATATCAGGCCAAACATAGAAATAGACAAACTAGACATGTAACATAGAATGCCCACTCATATCACACCCTGACCAAACAAAACATAGAAACATACAAAGCAACTATGGTCAGGGTATGATAGTTAGGCCATCATTGTAAATACGAATTTGTTCTTAACTGACTTGCCTAGTTAAATAAAGGTAAAATAAACATTTATTTTACTATAAATGTGATCATACTTAATTATTTATATTCACAAATGCGAGTGAAATAGACATTTTACCCGGCAATGGCAAAATCTGGTGGGTGTTAATTTTTTATTTAAGCCCTGGTTATAATGCATTATAGTAGCAGGTTGCAGATAGCTGGTGGAGGTTGTTAGATGGCCAATAGAGATGACTTTGGTGGCCAGACTGATTCCCATTGGAGTGACAAGGTACAGAGGGACACCTCACGGGTATATACTATTCACTCGTTGAAGGACACCTCAAGGGCATATACTACTCACTCGTTGAAGGACACCTCACGGGTATATACTACTCACTCGTTGAAGGACACCTCACGGGTATATACTATTCACTCGTTGAAGGACACCTCACGGGTATATACTATTCACTCGTTGAAGGACACCTCACGGGTATATACTATTCACTCGTTGAAGGACACCTCACGGGTATATACTATTCACTCGTTGAAGGACACCTCACGGGTATATACTACTCACTCGTTGAAGGACACCTCACGGGTATATACTATTCACTCGTTGAAGGACACCTCACGGGTATATACTACTCACTCGTTGAAGGATACCTCACGGGTATATACTACTCACTCGTTGAAGGACACCTCACGGGTATATACTACTCACTCGTTGAAGGACACCTCACGGGTATATACTATTCACTCGTTGAAGGATACCTCACGGGTATATACTATTCACTCGTTGAAGGATACCTCACGGGTATATACTACTCACTCGTTGAAGGATACCTCACGGGTATATACTATTCACTCATTGAAGGATACCTCACAGGTATATACTATTCACTCGTTGAAGGATACCTCACGGGTATATACTACTCACTCGTTGAAGGATATCTCACAGGTATATACTATTCACTCGTTGAAGGATACCTCACATTGAAGGTATATACTATTCACTCATTGAAGGACACCTCACAGGTATATACTATTCACTCATTGAAGGATACCTCACAGGTATATACTATTCACTCGTTGAAGGATACCTCACAGGTATATACTATTCACTCGTTGAAGGATACCTCACGGGTATATACTATTCACTCATTGAAGGATACCTCACAGGTATATACTATTCACTCGTTGAAGGATACCTCACGGGTATATACTATTCACTCATTGAAGGATACCTCACAGGTATATACTATTCACTCGTTGAAGGATACCTCACAGGTATATACTATTCACTCGTTGAAGGATACCTCACAGGTATATACTACTCACTCGTTGAAGGATATCTCACAGGTATATACTACTCACTCGTTGAAGGATACCTCACAGGTATATACTACTCACTCGTTGAAGGACACCTCACGGGTATATACTACTCACTCGTTGAAGGATATCTCACAGGTATATACTACTCACTCGTTGAAGGACACCTCACAGGTATATACTACTCACTCGTTGAAGGATATCTCACAGGTATATACTATTCACTCGTTGAAGGATACCTCACAGGTATATACTATTCACTCGTTGAAGGACACCTCACGGGTATATACTACTCACTCGTTGAAGGATATCTGAAGGACACAGGTATATACTATTCACTCATTGAAGGATATCTCACAGGTATATACTATTCACTCGTTGAAGGATATCTCACAGGTATATACTATTCACTCGTTGAAGGATACAGGTATATACTATTCACTCTTTGAAGGATACCTCACAGGTACTATTCACTCGTTGAAGGATACCTCACAGGTATATACTATTCACTCGTTGAAGGATACCTCACAGGTATATACTATTCACTCGTTGAAGGTATATACTATTCACTCGTTGAAGGACACCTCACGGGTATATACTATTCACTCGTTGAAGGATACCTCACGGGTATATACTATTCACTCGTTGAAGGACACCTCACGGGTATATACTATTCACTCGTTGAAGGACACCTCACGGGTATATACTATTCACTCGTTGAAGGACACCTCACGGGTATATACTATTCACTCATTGAAGGATACCTCACAGGTATATATACTATTCACTCGTTGAATATACTACCTGAAGGACACACGGGTATATACTATTCACTCGTTGAAGGACACCTCACGGGTATATACTATTCACTCGTTGAAGGACACCTCACGGGTATATACTATTCACTCGTTGAAGGACACCTCACGGGTATATACTATTCACTCGTTGAAGGATACCTCACAGGTATATACTATTCACTCGTTGAAGGATACCTCACGGGTATATACTATTCACTCGTTGAAGGATACCTCACGGGTATATACTATTCACTCGTTGAAGGACACCTCACGGGTATATACTATTCACTCGTTGAAGGACACCTCACGGGTATATACTATTCACTCGTTGAAGGATACCTCACGGGTATATACTATTCACTCGTTGAAGGATACCTCACGGGTATATACTATTCACTCGTTGAAGGACACCTCACGGGTATATACTATTCACTCGTTGAAGGATACCTCACGGGTATATACTACTCACTCGTTGAAGGACACCTCACGGGTATATACTATTCACTCATTGAAGGATACCTCACAGGTATATACTATTCACTCGTTGAAGGATACCTCACAGGTATATACTATACTATTCAGGTATATACTATTCACGTTGAAGGATATCTCACAGGTATATACTACTCACTCGTTGAAGGATACCTCACGGGTATATACTACTCACTCGTTGAAGGACACCTCACGGGTATATACTACTCACTCGTTGAAGGACACCTCACAGGTATATACTACTCACTCGTTGAAGGATACCTCACGGGTATATACTACTCACTCGTTGAAGGACACCTCACGGGTATATACTACTCACTCGTTGAAGGACACCTCACGGGTATATACTACTCACTCGTTGAAGGATACCTCACGGGTATATACTACTCACTCGTTGAAGGATACCTCACGGGTATATACTACTCACTCGTTGAAGGACACCTCACGGGTATATACTACTCACTCGTTGTTGAAGGATACACTCACGGGTATATACTACTCACTCGTTGAAGGACACCTCACGGGTATATACTATTCACTCGTTGAAGGATACCTCACGGGTATATACTACTCACTCGTTGAAGGACACCTCACGGGTATATACTACTCACTCATTGAAGGACACCTCACGGGTATATACTACCTCACAGGTATATACTCACTCGTTGAAGGATACCTCACGGGTATATACTATTCACTCACAGGTATATACTATTCACTCTTTGAAGGATACCTCACGGGTATATACTACTCACTCGTTGAAGGACACCTCACGGGTATATACTATTCACTCTTTGAAGGATATCTCAAGGGGTATATACTACTCACTCTTTGAAGGATATCTCAAGGGTATATACTATTCACTCGTTGAAGGATATCTCACGGGTATATACTATTCACTCTTTGAAGGATAAGGGTATATACTATTCACTCGTTGAAGGATATCTCACAGGTATATACTACTCACTCGTTGAAGGACACCTCACGGGTATATACTACTCACTCGTTGAAGGATATCTCACAGGTATATACTACTCACTCGTTGAAGGACACCTCACAGGTATATACTACTCACTCGTTGAAGGATATCTCACAGGTATATACTACTCACTCGTTGAAGGATATCTCACAGGTATATACTACTCACTCGTTGAAGGACACCTCACAGGTATATACTACTCACTCGTTGAAGGATATCTCACAGGTATATACTACTCACTCGTTGAAGGATACCTCACAGGTATATACTACTCACTCGTTGAAGGATATCTCACAGGTATATACTATTCACTCGTTGAAGGATACCTCACAGGTATATACTATTCACTCGTTGAAGGATACCTCACAGGTATATACTATTCACTCGTTGAAGGATACCTCACGGGTATATACTACTCACTCGTTGAAGGATACCTCACGGGTATATACTATTCACTCGTTGAAGGATACCTCACGGGTATATACTACTCACTCGTTGAAGGACACCTCACGGGTATATACTACTCACTCATTGAAGGACACCTCACGGGTATATACTATTCACTCGTTGAAGGATACCTCACGGGTATATACTACTCACTCGTTGAAGGACACCTCACGGGTATATACTATTCACTCGTTGAAGGACACCTCACGGGTATATACTACTCACTCGTTGAAGGATACCTCACGGGTATATACTATTCACTCGTTGAAGGATACCTCACGGGTATATACTATTCACTCGTTGAAGGATACCTCACGGGTATATACTATTCACTCATTGAAGGACACCTCACGGGTATATACTACTCACTCGTTGAAGGATACCTCACGGGTATATACTATTCACTCGTTGAAGGATATCTCAAGGGTATATACTATTCACTCGTTGAAGGATATCTCACGGGTATATACTATTCACTCTTTGAAGGATATCTCAAGGGTATATACTACTCACTCGTTGAAGGATATCTCACGGGTATATACTATTCACTCTTTGAAGGATACCTCACAGGTATATACTATTCACTCTTTGAAGGATACCTCACAGGTATATACTACTCACTCGTTGAAGGATATCTCACGGGTATATACTATTCACTCTTTGAAGGATACCTCACAGGTATATACTACTCACTCTTTGAAGGATATCTCACAGGTATATACTATTCACTCTTTGAAGGATACCTCACAGGTATATACTATTCACTCGTTGAAGGATATCTCACAGGTATATACTATTCACTCTTTGAAGGATACCTCACAGGTATATACTATTCACTCGTTGAAGGATATCTCACAGGTATATACTATTCACTCTTTGAAGGATTCCTCACGGGTATATACTACTCACTCGTTGAAGGATACCTCACAGGTATATACTATTCACTCTTTGAAGGATACCTCACGGGTATATACTATTCACTCGTTGAAGGATACCTCACGGGTATATACTATTCACTCTTTGAAGGATATCTCAAGGGTATATACTATTCACTCTTTGAAGGATATCTCACAGGTATATACTATTCACTCTTTGAAGGATATCTCAAGGGTATATACTACTCACTCGTTGAAGGATATCTCACGGGTATATACTATTCACTCTTTGAAGGATACCTCACAGGTATATACTATTCACTCTTTGAAGGATACCTCACAGGTATATACTATTCACTCTTTGAAGGATATCTCACGGGTATATACTATTCACTCTTTGAAGGATACCTCACAGGTATATACTATTCACTCGTTGAAGGATATCTCACAGGTATATACTATTCACTCTTTGAAGGATACCTCACAGGTATATACTATTCACTCTTTGAAGGTTGAAGGATATCTCACAGGTATATACTATTCACTCTTTGAAGGATACCTCACAGGTATATACTATTCACTTGAAGGATTGAAGGATACTCTCACGTTGAAGGATATCTCACAGGTATATACTATTCACTCTTTGAAGGATTCCTCACAGGTATATACTATTCACTCGTTGAAGGATACCTCACGGGTATATACTATTCACTCGTTGAAGGATACCTCACAGGTATATACTATTCACTCGTTGAAGGATATCTCAAGGGTATATACTATTCACTCGTTGAAGGATATCTCACGGGTATATACTATTCACTCTTTGAAGGATACTCTCAAGGGGTATATACTATTCACTCTTTGAAGGATATCTCACGGGTATATACTATTCACTCTTTGAAGGATACCTCACAGGTATATACTATTCACTCTTTGAAGGTATATACTATACCTGGAAGGATATCTCACGGGTATATACTATTCACTCTTTGAAGGATACCTCACGGGTATATACTCACTCGTTGAAGGGGTATATACTATTCACTCGTTGAAGGATACCTCACGGGTATATACTACTCACTCGTTGAAGGTATATACTACTCGTTGAAGGACACCTCACGGGTATATACTATTCACTCGTTGAAGGATACCTTTGAAGGATACCTCACAGGTATATACTATTCACTCTTTGAAGGATACCTCACAGGTATATACTATTCACTCTTTGAAGGATACCTCACAGGTATATACTATTCACTCGTTGAAGGATACCTCACGGGTATATACTATTCACTCGTTGAAGGATTACCTCACGGGTATATACTATTCACTCGTTGAAGGATACCTCACAGGTATATACTACTCACTCGTTGAAGGATACCTCACGGGTATATACTATTCACTCGTTGAAGGATACCTCACAGGTATATACTACTCACTCAGGTTGAAGGATACCTCACAGGTATATACTACTCACTCGTTGAAGGATACCTCACAGGTATATACTATTCACTCTTTGAAGGATACCTCACACTATATACTATTCACTCGTTGAAGGAAGGATACCTCACAGGTATATACTATTCACTCGTTGAAGGATACCTCACAGGTATATACTATTCACTCTTTGAAGGATACCTCACAGGTATATACTATTCACTCGTTGAAGGATACCTCACGGGTATATACTATTCACTCTTTGAAGGATACCTCACAGGTATATACTATTCACTCTTTGAAGGATACCTCACAGGTATATACTACTCACTCACTCTTTGAAGGATACCTCAGGTGAAGGACACAGGTATATACTATTCACTCGTTGAAGGATACCTCACAGGTATATACTATTCACTCGTTGAAGGATACCTCACAGGTATATACTATTCACTATTCGTTGAAGGATACCTCACGGGTATATACTACTCACTCGTTGGTATATACTACTCACTCGTTGAAGGATACCTCACAGGTATATACTATTCACTCGTTGAAGGATACCTCACAGGTATATACTATTCACTCGTTGAAGGATTACCTCACGGGTATATACTATTCACTCGTTGAAGGATACCTCACAGGTATATACTATTCACTCTTTGAAGGATTCCTCACGGGTATATACTACTCACTCGTTGAAGGATACCTCACGGGTATATACTATTCTACTCTTTGAAGGATATCTCAAGGGTATATACTATTCACTCGTTGAAGGATATCTCACGGGTATATACTATTCACTCTTTGAAGGATATCTCAAGGGTATATACTACTCACTCGTTGAAGGATATCTCACGGGTATATACTATTCACTCTATTTTGAAGGATACCTCACAGGTATATACTATTCACTCTTTGAAGGATACCTCACAGGTATATACTACTCACTCGTTGAAGGATATCTTTGAAGGATACCTCAGGTATATACTATTCACTCTTTGAAGGATACCTCACGGGTATATATACTATTCACTCTTTGAAGGATACCTCACAGGTATATACTACTCACTCGTTGAAGGATATCTCACAGGTATATACTATTCACTCTTTGAAGGATACCTCACAGGTATATACTATTCACTCGTTGAAGGATATCTCACAGGTATATACTATTCACTCTTTGAAGGATACCTCACAGGTATATACTATTCACTCTTTGAAGGTTGAAGGATATCTCTTTGAAGGATACAGGTATATACTATTCACTCTTTGAAGGATTCCTCACGGGTATATACTATTCACTCGTTGAAGGATATCTCACAGGTATATACTATTCACTCTTTGAAGGATTCCTCACAGGTATATACTATTCACTCGTTGAAGGATATCTCACAGGTATATACTATTCACTCTTTGAAGGATTCCTCACAGGTATATACTATTCACTCGTTGAAGGATATCTCACAGGTATATACTATTCACTCTTTGAAGGATTCCTCACAGGTATATACTATTCACTCGTTGAAGGATATCTCACAGGTATATACTATTCACTCTTTGAAGGATTCCTCACAGGTATATACTACTCACTCGTTGAAGGTTGAAGGATACCTCACAGGTATATACTATTCACTCTTTGAAGGACACCTCACGGGTATATACTATTCACTCTTTGAAGGATTCCTCACAGGTATATACTACTCACTCGTTGAAGGATATCTCACAGGTATATACTACTCACTCGTTGAAGGATACCTCACAGGTATATACTACTCACTCGTTGAAGGATACCTCACAGGTATATACTACTCACTCGTTGAAGGATATCTCACAGGTATATACTATTCACTCGTTGAAGGATACCTCACAGGTATATACTATTCACTCGTTGAAGGACACCTCACGGGTATATACTACTCACTCGTTGAAGGACACCTCACGGGTATATACTACTCACTCGTTGAAGGATACCTCACAGGTATATACTACTCACTCGTTGAAGGACACCTCACAGGTATATACTACTCACTCGTTGAAGGATATCTCACAGGTATATACTACTCACTCGTTGAAGGATATCTCACAGGTATATACTACTCACTCGTTGAAGGATTCCTCACAGGTATATATACTACTCACTCGTTGAAGGATACCTCACAGGTATATACTACTCACTCGTTGAAGGATATCTCACAGGTATATACTATTCACTCTTTGAAGGATTCCTCACAGGTATATACTATTCACTTGTTGAAGGACACCTCACTTTGAAGGGTATATACTATTCACTCTTTGAAGGACACCTCACGGGTATATACTATTCACTCGTTGAACGGGTATATACTACTCACTCGTTGAAGGATATCTCACGGGTATATACCTCACTCGTTGAAGGATACCTCACGGGTATATACTATTCACTCGTTGAAGGATACCTCACAGGTATATACTATTCACTCGTTGAAGGACACCTCACGGGTATATACTACTCACTCGTTGAAGGACACCTCACGGGTATATACTACTCACTCGTTGAAGGACACCTCACGGGTATATACTATTCACTCGTTGAAGGATACTCACAGGTATATACTATTCACTCACCTCAGGTATATACTATTCACTCTTTGAAGGATACCTCACAGGTATATACTATTCACTTTGAAGGATTCACGGGTATATACTTCGTTGAAGGATATCTCACAGGTATATACTATTCACTCTTTGAAGGATTCCTCACAGGTATATACTATTCACTTTGAAGGATACCTCACTTTGAAGGGGTATATACTATTCACTCTTTGAAGGATACAGGTATATACTATTCACTCTTTGAAGGGGTATATACTATTCACTCTTTGAAGGATACCTCACAGGTATATACTATTCACTCGTTGAAGGATTCCTCACGGGTATATACTACTCACTCGTTGAAGGATACCTCACGGGTATATACTACTCACTCGTTGAAGGACACCTCACGGGTATATACTATTCACTCTTTGAAGGATACCTCACAGGTATATACTATTCACTCTTTGAAGGATATCTCACAGGTATATACTATTCACTCTTTGAAGGATACCTCACAGGTATATACTATTCACTCTTTGAAGGATACCTCACGGGTATATACTATTCACTCGTTGAAGGATATCTCACAGGTATATACTATTCACTCTTTGAAGGATACCTCACGGGTATATACTATTCACTCTTTGAAGGATATCTCACAGGTATATACTATTCACTCTTTGAAGGATACCTCACGGGTATATACTATTCACTCTTTGAAGGATATCTCACAGGTATATACTATTCACTCTTTGAAGGATACCTCACAGGTATATACTATTCACTCTTTGAAGGATACCTCACGGGTATATACTATTCACTCGTTGAAGGATACCTCACGGGTATATACTATTCACTCTTTGAAGGATACCTCACGGGTATATACTATTCACTCTTTGAAGGATACCTCACGGGTATATACTATTCACTCGTTGAAGGATACCTCACTCTTTGAAGGTATATACTATTCACTCTTTGAAGGATACCTCACGGGTATATACTACTCACTCATTGAAGGATACCTCACGGGTATATACTATTCACTCGTTGAAGGATACCTCACAGGTATATACTATTCACTCTCTTTGAAGGATATCTCACGGGTATATACTATTCACTCGTTGAAGGATACCTCACGGGTATATACTATTCACTCGTTGAAGGATACCTCACGGGTATATACTACTCACTCGTTGAAGGATACCTCACGGGTATATACTATTCACTCGTTGAAGGATACCTCACGGGTATATACTATTCACTCGTTGAAGGATACCTCACGGGTATATACTATTCACTCGTTGAAGGATACCTCACGGGTATATACTATTCACTCGTTGAAGGATACCTCACGGGTATATACTATTCACTCGTTGAAGGATACCTCACGGGTATATACTATTCACTCGTTGAAGGATACCTCACGGGTATATACTACTCACTCGTTGAAGGATACCTCACGGGTATATACTATTCACTCGTTGAAGGATACCTCACGGGTATATACTATTCACTCGTTGAAGGATACCTCACGGGTATATACTATTCACTCTTTGAAGGACACCTCACGGGTATATACTATTCACTCTTTGAAGGACACCTCACGGGTATATACTATTCACTCTTTGAAGGACACCTCACGGGTATATACTATTCACTCGTTGAAGGATACCTCACGGGTATATACTACTCACTCGTTGAAGGACACCTCACGGGACAGTGCTTTACTTGGACAGGAATAGGTGCCGGTATTCATGTTGGATGCTGGTACTGTTTATGTTCAGGTGTAGGAGCTCCACAATACGTTTGAGCTAATACTCTATAAGAGGAAGAGGAGCTCAAACAGTACAATATTTAAGTGCCGGTACTCAGCTCCAGTGAGCTCCTGCCCAAGTCAGCCACTGGATTTTGAGGATGGCATTTGAATAGAATTGAATTGATTGATCAATTGGTTGAAACACAAATGACACTCAGCTTTTGGCAGTACAGGAATGCAAGTGTAATGAGTCTCTGTGGGATGTTGCCTGATCAATGAGTGTGTGTTTAATACATTAGTTTGTATAGCCCAGGGGGATTAGACAGACTGTTCCATATGAATGATAGGTGATCCACAGAGCAAGAGAGGGGACAGGTGTCACAGACTGGAGAAAGAGGGATCTAGTTATTTGACAAATAGAGATTGGAGTCTGTACAGAGAAGAAGGGAGTGATACAGAGAGAGTGAAAAGCCAACAGAGAGGAAAGGGGATGAGAGAGAGAGAGAGAATTTTCTGCATGCAGAATTCTGTTCAAATATTCTGTGTACAACGTAAAGCACCAAATAATGCATACAGAGCAGAATTCGGCAGACTCCTCTAATTATCAAAATCCAGAAAAGAGCAGTTCAATTCTACAACCACCTAAAAGGAAGCGAGTCCTAAACCTTCCATAAAAAAGCCATCATCTACAGAGAGATGAACCTGGAGAAGAGTCCCCTAAGCAAGCTGGTCCTGCAACACAATTAGACCCAGAAAACAAAAAGATAATTACCTGACACATTGGAAAGAATTAACAAAAAACAGCAAACTGGAATGCTATTTGGCCCTAAACAGAGAGTAGTGGCAGAATACCTGACCACTGTGACGGACCCAAACTTAAGGAAAGTTTGACTATGTACAGACTCAGTGAGTGTAATTTGTGAGTGTAATGTTACTTATTTCACTTTTGTTTATTATCTATTCCACTTGCTTTGGCAATGTAAACATATGTTTCCCATGCCAATAAAGCCCCTTGAATTGAAATTGAGAGAGAGAGTGAAAGGGAGAATGAAAGAGTGAAAGAAAGGGATAGAAATAGAAAGCAGGAAGCAACAGTGGAATGTCCACACCCCTCTGTGGGTGGACCCTCTAGCCAAAGAATAGACAGGGCAAATGTTCTACCTCTCCACCCCCATCCCTCTCACCCTCCCTCTCTTTCTCAACAATAGGAGTCATGGAGCAACAATGATGTCACGCCCTGGCCATAGAGAGGCTTTTATTCTCTATTTTGGTTAGGCTAAGGTGTGACTAGGGTGGGCATTCTAGTTTCTTTATTCCTATGTGTTCTATTTCTTTGTGTTTGGCCGGGTAGGTTCTCAATCAGAGACAGCTGTCTATCGTTGTCTCTGATTGAGAATCATACTTAGGCAGCTTTTTCCCACCTGTGTTTGGTGGGTAGTTGTTTTCTGTTTAGTGTTTGCACCAGACAGAACTGTTTTGTTTTGTTCCACTATGTTATTTTTGTTCTACTGTTCAGTTTGAATAAATAATCACATACCACGCCGCACTTTGGTCCTCTTCTTCAGACGAGCGTTACAAATGACTGCTGGGAAAAAAGTCTGGTTGAATATGCGAAAGCAACAGGAGTGGTCTGGGTTGGGGGCTGAGGGAGTCCAGAGGGGAGTGGCTGGGGGGCGTGTGTTGTTGGAGGGTGTGTGTGTGAGGTGGGGTGAAGGCATGAGGGCGGCACTTCTGGGGCAGGGCCCAGGGGGACTTGGAGGTGTTTTCTGGGACTCTGACATTTATCTGCCTGACTGCTCCTGAAAGTGATCCTGCTGAGTCCGACACAGGAAATCTCAGGCTTTCAAAAACACACGCCAACGCCACGGAATAACAACACACATACACACACAGAGCTCCACTGACAACACACATACACACACAGAGCTCCACTGACAACATACACACACAGAGCTCCACTGACAACATACACACACACACAGAGCTCCACTGACAACATACACACACACACAGAGCTCCACTGACAACATACACACACACACAGAGCTCCACTGACAACATACACACACAGAGCTCCACTGACAACATACACACACACACAGAGCTCCACTGACAACATACACACACACACAGAGCTCCACTGACAACATACACACACACACAGAGCTCCACTGACAACATACACACACAGAGCTCCACTGACAACATACACACACACACAGAGCTCCACTGACAACATACACACACACACAGAGCTCAACTGACAACATACACACACACACAGAGCTCCACTGACAACATACACACACAGAGCTCCACTGACAACATACACACACAGAGCTCCACTGACAACATACACACAATCCAACTGACAACACACATGGCCCTGGTGAAACCCCAATGAGTAGAGTGATAAAGTGGGATGGGGGTTTTGAGGTACATGGGACCCTCCTCAGCTAAAGCACAAAATAAACCTTTCATTAATGGTAATATGATTAGCTCATTGCATATGTTATAACCAATACATTCTTATAGTAGTAAATTATCTCCAAATGAAGTATAACAATGTCTGTCAATGGTTTTAACATAATGGAGCTAATTACATCATCATTGATTAAAGGTTAAACAAAGGGGGATTTCCTTTCCTTAGCAACAGTAACTAGGGGCTTGGTGTTTTTCTATGGAAACGAAGAGGTTGGGCGTGCCCAGGTAGCTATATTTAAAAAACATTCTATAAAGAGTTTGAATTAATTCAGTTTCACTTGCTTTCAAAGCAACGGAAAGAGTGTTGCATTTGGACATGACTACCTGTGTGCACTTCATTCTGATGTGAGTTTAGACCACACACACACACACACACACACACACACACACACACACACACACACACACACACACACACACACACACACACACACACACACACACACACACACACACACACACACACACACACACACACACACACACAGTTCAAGCTTTTGATTAAATAGGCCCAGCCAGACCCAGTTGTAGCTCTAAGGCTGCAGCCTAAATTGCTGTGGTTCTTAAAACAAGCTAAATTCTTTATGGTCCATTTTCACAGAAGCAGATTAAATAAATCAAAGGTAAAATTGGGGTTTAGCCGATGACTAAAAATAGGATTCCATTGAGAACATCGGTTCCATCTGGATTATGCCTCTAGCTTCAGACTTCTTCTGGATTATGCCTCTAGCTTCAAACTTCTTCTGGATTATGCCTCTAGCTTCAAACTTCTTCTGGATTATGCCTCTAGCTTCAAACTTCTTCTGGATTATGCTTCTAGCTTCAGACTTCTTCTGGATTATGCCTCTAGCTTCAGACTTCTTCTGGATTATGCCTCTAGCTTCAAACTTCTTCTGGATTATGCCTCTAGCTTCAAACTTCTTCTGGATTATGCTTCTAGCTTCAAACTTCTTCTGGATTATGCCTCTAGCTTCAGACTTCTTCTGGATTATGCCTCTAGCTTCAGACTTCTTCTGGATTATGCCTCTAGCTTCAGACTTCTTCTGGATTATGCCTCTAGCTTCAGACTTCTTCTGGATTATGCCTCTAGCTTCAGTCTTCTTCTGGATTATGCCTCTAGCTTCAAACTTCTTCTGGATTATGCCTCTAGCTTCAAACTTCTTCTGGATTATGCCTCTAGCTTCAAACTTCTTCTGGATTATGCCTCTAGCTTCAAACTTCTTCTGGATTATGCTTCTAGCTTCAAACTTCTTCTGGATTATGCCTCTAGCTTCAAACTTCTTCTGGATTATGCCTCTAGCTTCAAACTTCTTCTGGATTTTGCCTCTAGCTTCAAACTTCTTCTACAGTGTATATTTAACTTGCATAAAATGAATAGCGACGGATGGTGGTAGACCCGAGAACGCAATGTTAACTTTTATGCCTTTCCTTGACCCTTACCGTAACCTCACTGAAACTATACCTAACCTTAATCTAACCCTCACTCTTAAAACTAAGCTTAACCCAAACCTTAAATCATTTAGATCCCAATGCCTAAAGTCATTCTGCCGGTTGAATATGAACTTCCTAGTCCAGGAATAGTTTCAGCCATAGAAAGCATATCCTCTGTGATACCTCCATTTTTCAATGTTCTTCAGTTCCACATGTGCAGGCTTTTGTTCAAACCCAGCATTAAAACAGCAGACTCAACAAAACAACTAATAATCAGTCACCTGATTCATTGAATGATGTGTGTTAGTACTGGGCTCGGTCAAAAGCCTGCATACCTTGTGGGTCCCTAGGACCAGAACTGAACAAGAAGAACGGTGGTCCTTCTGTGGCTCAGTTGGTAGAGCATGGCGCTTGTAACGCCAGGGTAGTGGGTTCGATTCCCGGGACCACCCATACGTAGAATGTATGCACACATGACTGTAAGTCGCTTTGGATAAAAGCGTCAGCTAAATGGCATATATTATTATATTATTAACAACATCAGTTCTACCAATGATGAGACATACGCCTTGTTTAAATCCCCTAAAAATGCAGTAGCCCACCCTCCCTTCCTTGAGGTAATGATAGGATAAGTGAATGCTAAGTCTCCACTCCTCATTACTTTAGGAAAGGAGAAATCCTTTCTATAATTAAACGAGGCCTGAACTTCCACTTTGACTACAATTGACAGTCATGTACTTGGTGTCTGGCACCACCATGTGGCAGCACAGGGAATTGCTTTGGTATGCATCTAGAGCAGAACAAGTACTTTTCTCCATGTCTGCTAACAATCCCTCATCATGACCAATAGAATAACACATAATTACAGCATTATGTACTGCAGTGTGTGCATACTGTCGTGTTATTATTTACTTTGACGACGGAAGGTCAAAGTTGAAATGACTTTTCCAGTATGACCCGTTAGCACAGATCTGCTGTCATAGACTAAATAACATAGGATAGACAACGACATTCTTGGCAGGAAGAGGAGGTCCTTTTGAAATATGTGCCTCTGTCGAACAGCTAAGCGAAAAACTGTATTTTCCTCTTGTTCAATAGTTCATTGTCTACAATGTATGAAGCCAGAACGTGGAAGAGTGGCGCGCGCCCGATGCTACTTGTGAAACTATGATAAATAGGTTATCCATTTACACTTATTTACAATGTAATGATGACAGTTCAAACAGTCCCAAAATGCAACGGAAAGACAGGTCCGATAATATTATTTCTGTCCGTGGACCGCGACTCCGTGACAACCGACCGATATCTTGACATTTAACGGCAAACGGGAATGCGCATGTAAATATGCAGTTGAGTTTATTTTTGCGCGCCCACTAAGTGAAACGAAGGGCACGAGCAAAAACAGGACACGGAAAAGGACTGGGGTGGCGCAGAATCGAATCAACTCAGGATCTTGAAAGTTGCGGTTAGTTCCAACCATACCGAGTTCGTTTATAACGGACGGTTCGACGAATGCTCGAATCTATTATAGAGGTTAATTCACAGAAAGAAGACCGTGGAGGGTGGGCAGATTTTCAACTGCTATGAGGATTCTCAAATTCTTCATGGGGTACAGTTGCAGAACTCTATGAACGCTGCCTGCTGAGTGACGTTGGCTTTGTTTGAAGAAGTTGCATGAAACTGGGTATGTTGAAATGACAGATGCTGAGCTATTTAACCATTTCATTATTTGCCTAATATAAGTTATTTGTCATGAAGTAGTAGAGCATATTAACAAAGGTCTGTTTCTGATCAAAATGGACCTGTATCTGTGCTTTTATTAAACCTTTATTTAAGACTGCTGTAAGACATATCCCCACATGGACAGGCTGCACCCTTGGTTGTGTTGTTGAACTGTCCTAAGATTAAAAAGTTTGTGTGAACTGTCCAAAGTTCACAAAAATTCATATAATTTCTTTGCTTTTTTAAATGTCTAATTCATATAATTTCTTTGCTTTTTTAAATGTCTAATGCGGTCCAAGGCAGGGCTGTGCCTACAGACCTTTTGGGAGGCGTGGGCTTAAAAGAAAAGGGTCACCCCCCAAAAAAAAAAGGTTCCCCACAACCGCAATCACAGACTGGTTGAGCAATTATTACAAGAAAAGGGGGAAAGCAGCTGCACAGCCAACTGAGTCTGTATCTGTAGACTACTGTCTACACCTAACCAAATGAGTCAAGCCTGATCCCCATAAGCTGAATCCCACAACCTTGCATGTATGTCTGTGTGCACATGACTGTGTACGTAGGGTCTACATTCATTTCAGTTGAGGTATATTGGTTATGCCTCAAGTGAATTTCAGATTTTTTTGTTTTTGCTCATATTTCCTGGCCTGGTCCCAGATCTGTTTATGGTCTTGCCAAGACCTGTCATCGTCAAGCCAAACATGACAAAGAGTTGGCATGAGGGCACAGACTGACACTCAGGCAGTTTTCTCCCTCTGTAACTTAACTTCCAATCCTGCTCTAATTCTTTCCCCTTTTCCTTTCCGCAGTAACTCCCACTCTGGGCCAGACATGTCTGTGATAGTGGGAGAGGGGCGGTTCATAGCCCAGAGGGTCACCAGAAGCATCACCTACTACTACACCAGCCGGACACCAGGGGGCGGTACCCCTGCCCCCTCTCCTCCCACCATCTCCCCCACCTCCTCCCATCGAGACGCTCCTTTTCCCTCACCTTCGTACTCCCTCTCCACCCCCTTGCTCCCAGACTTGCCCTCTCACCACGACGTTTCCTCAGTTGTCACCCCTTCCGCTTTGGATGTACCAACCCTCTCTCCATCCTCGCCCACCTCCTCCCCCCGTCCCCTCCTCCTGCTTTTCCCGTGGCTGGGCGCCCGACCGGGGGCCATGGCGAAGTACCGGGACCTCTACCTGGAACGCGGCCTGGACATCCTATCAGTGGAGAGCACTGTGTGGCACTTCCTGTGGCCTCGCTGGGGGCTGGAGTATGGGGCTGAGGTCCTGGAGGTCCTGGGAGACCCGCGTTTCAAAGGTCGCCCCCTTCTGGTCCACGCCTTCTCCATCGGCGGGTACACCTTCACCCAGCTGCTCAGCCAGATGGTCAGGGAGCCACACAAGTACCCAGGCCTGGCCCAACGGGTCGTAGGACATGTCTATGACAGCATGGTGGTCGGATCGCTGGAGCATATGGCTAAAGGTGAGAGAGGGGAAGGAAAGGAGGTAGGATTGTCAGTTTGGATTATTACTCTGAGAGAGGAGAGGGATCTACTACTGAGACGGTGTGTGGGTGTGTGTATGGGTTAGTTTGTGTGTGGATGTGTGGCAGAGAAAATCATTTGAAATGTAATTAACCTTGACTGGTAAATAAAATAACCTGTGTGTGTCTGTGTGTGTCTGTGTGTGCCTCAGGCCTGGGTCTGACCCTGTTCCCTCATATTGAGCCCCTGGTGCGATACACTGCTCTGCTCTACTTCTGGCTCTTCAAGTCCCAGACGGTGTACTACTACGACAAGTCAATCCAGGTCTTCTACAACAGCCCCGTCACCGCCCCGGCGCTCTTCTTCTTCTGCGAGAACGACGCGTTGTGTGACCCCATCGTCATGGAGGCGGTCCTCGACTTCTGGAAGAAGCGGGGCGTTGCTGTGGAAACCAGGAAGTGGAAGGAGTCTGTGCACGCTGCTCATCTGCGCTGTCACCCGAAGGAGTACCTCTCAACACTGGAGACATTTTTTCACTCGCTCAACATCGCCCCTCTCAGGGCTAAGATGTAAATGGTTCATGTGATAATCACATTGAGGGGTTTGATAATTCAGTAAATCCGGCAAACTCCAAAACAAATGTTAGAACAGATGTTATAACAATATTATAACATAGTATAACAGTGTAGTCATGTAGCATGTAAACGTTTATCCATAGAAACTTGTTTGACACATACTCAGCATGTGGGTCACGAGGGAATCAAACCCTCAACACACTAGTTTTACTTCCCTGTTGCTATAATAACAACATATCCAATCCTAACTCCTAGCATGTGTTTTGACTGTGCTACGCATTATTATCTATTTGTACAGATATGGGATCTTAATTTGACCTGCATTGTCGTAGCAAAATAATGAATGTTTAGTCCATAATGTTTCTTGGTCAGTGGTCAGGCTATTAAAAGTTGGCAACATGAAAAGTGCATTACTGTTAATATAATTGTGTTAGTGTGGGTTTTCTGTGAATGTATGTAAATCACGAAGCTCATCTTCATTTCCTGAAAAATTCTCAGCAACAAGAGTGATCAAATTAAGTTACTATATCTGTATGTGAGCTTACACAATATTGTCCATGACACAGTCCATCGGACCAGTTAACAGCAAGGTCACTGTGTTTATGGTGAAACACATGACAGACGCAACTTCACTATATGTTGATTCGCAATAGATTTATTTAGTATTCATTGTAAATATTGATTGTAATTGTTTTTACATGAGTAAATATTCATTCTCAATAGCGGGTGACAGGGAGGGAGTACAGAGAGAGGGAGAGGAAACATTTTGAAGATGAGGAAGAACTGAAGAGGAAGAATACAGAAAGGAGTGTGAGGGTATGACGAAAGGAAAGAAATAGAAAAGAAACACAGGAGATAAGGAAGAGATAATATGAGAGAGTCGGGGGAAAAAAAGAGAGAGTTCATGCCTGTCAATTCAATGAGCAGTGAGTACCAAACAATCTGTGGGGGTTTTCATATCAGGCATTTCTGGCACCTGTTGCATATTTCATCTACTTTGTATTCAACTTTTTAAAGTCTGTTTTGGTCTCACAAAACTGAGTGTTCTTTATGAGGAAGCAAGGTTAAGTATGTGAGGACGTATCACGGCCAAGGGTACATGCTGTGAACTGCCATGTGATGTTGACTGCACACACATGGGTTTGACATCGAGGAACAACCTGTGCTTAACCTCGGGCACATGCACAAAGAGACTTTGAACCATGCATAAATACAGGCACACACACACACACACACACACACACACACATGCACGTGTAACAGGGTAGAACTGTTGATATTGTGAATGTAGCCTTGTTGGATTGTCAGTCCCAGTTGTGGCTCATTGTTGATTAAGGGTGTGGCCCACAGTATTTACGTAAGCTCTGTTTAGTCAGGGGTTCCCCTTTACTATGTTAAGGTCGTTGTGCCTTGGGTGTTTGGTAAATCCTGTCCTAGACTTCAGGCTACAGGAAGAGTATTTTGTGCATTGTTCATACGTTACACACAGTAAGTGTGCAGAAAGAAGACTGAATAAGGATAGAAAATAAACTAATGGGTCAAATAGTATCAGAATAAAATTGGTAGACTGTTAGACGCATGAACACTGTTGTTACAACTGGTCTTAGAGCAGTTTGATTATTCTGTAGGGAAATCCAAGACACTCCATTTAGTATGCCATGTCATGTTTAGTATGATTGCATAAGACAGATGTTTACTTACGGCAAACATGAAAGTAGGGTAGCTGGATGGGTGGGCGTATAACATAAACGTCTAGCAACCCAAATGTTGAGAGTTCGAATCTCATCCCAGACAACAAACATTTTAGCTAATGATCAACTTATTCCTCCCTATTTTACCCATATATTTTGAATGTATTGATATGTAGGCTATGTGTGCTGTTTTTAAATGTATGTAGTACTGTTCTTGTCTATGTTGTGTATTATGTCATGTTTCATGTTCTGTGTGGACCACAGGAAGGGTGATGAGACCTCTTCAGAGGACCACCACCAGCCCCTACGATGGAGGGTATGAGACCTCTTCAGAGGACCACCACTAGCCCTTACGATGGAGGGTATGAGACCTCTTCAGAGGACCACCACCAGCCCCTATGATGGAGGGTATGAGACCTCTTCAGAGGACCACCACCAGCCCCTACGATGGAGGGTATGAGACCTCTTCAGAGGACCACCACCAGCCCCTACGATGGAGGGTATGAGACCTCTTCAGAGGACCACCACTAGCCCTTACGATGGAGGGTATGAGACCTCTTCAGAGGACCACCACCAGCCCCTATGATGGAGGGTATGAGACCTCTTCAGAGGACCACCACCAGCCCCTACGATGGAGGGTATGAGACCTCTTCAGAGGACCACCACCAGCCCCTACGATGGAGGGTATGAGACCTCTTCAGAGGACCACCACCAGCCCTTACGATGGAGGGGATGAGACCTCTTCAGAGGACCACCACTAGCCCCTACGATGGAGGGGATGAGACCTCTTCAGAGGACCACCACCAGCCCCTACGATGGAGGGGATGAGACCTCTTCAGAGGACCACCACCAGCCTCTACGATGGAGGGTATGAGACCTCTTCAGAGGACCACCACCAGCCCCTACAATGGAGGGTATGAGACCTCTTCAGAGGACCACCACCAGCCCCTACGATGGAGGGAATGAGACCTCTTCAGAGGATCACCACCAGCCCCTACGATGGAGGGTATGAGACCTCTTCAGAGGACCACCACCAGCCTCTACGATGGAGGGGATGAGACCTCTTCAGAGGACCACCACTAGCCCCTACGATGGAGGGGATGAGACCTCTTCAGAGGACCACCACCAGCCCCTACAATGGAGGGTATGAGACCTCTTCAGAGGACCACCACTAGCCCCTACGATGGAGGGTATGAGACCTCTTCAGAGGACCACCACCAGCCCCTACGATGGAGGGAATGAGACCTCTTCAGAGGATCACCACCAGCCCCTACGATGGAGGGTATGAGACCTCTTCAGAGGACCACCACCAGCCTCTACGATGGAGGGGATGAGACCTCTTCAGAGGACCACCACTAGCCCCTACGATGGAGGGGATGAGACCTCTTCAGAGGACCACCACCAGCCCCTACAATGGAGGGTATGAGACCTCTTCAGAGGACCACCACTAGCCCCTACGATGGAGGGGATGAGACCTCTTCAGAGGACCACCACCAGCCCCTACGATGGAGGGAATGAGACCTCTTCAGAGGACCACCACCAGCCCCTACAATGGAGGGTATGAGACCTCTTCAGAGGACCACCACTAGCCCCTATAATGGAGGGTATGATACCTCTTCAGAGGATCACCACCAGCCCCTATGATGGAGGGTATGAGACCTCTTCAGAGGACCACCACCAGCCCCTATGATGGAGGGAATGAGACCTCTTCAGAGGATCACCACCAGCCCCTATGATGGAGGGAATGAGACCTCTTCAGAGGACCACCACCAGCCCCTATGATGGAGGGTATGAGACCTCTTCAGAGGACCACCACCAGCCCCTATGATGGAGGGTATGAGACCTCTTCAGAGGACCACCACCAGCCCCTATGATGGAGGGTATGAGACCTATGGACATCTTCATGCTTATCAACTCTATGAGCATCAGGCCAAAAGGATTCTGCACAGATGTTATCTTATGCGTGTTCGATGCATGAACACTAGATGGGGCCTGCTCTCTCTGCTCTCCTGAAGTTCACGATCAGCCCCTTCAGTTTGTTGACTTTGAGGGAGAGGGTATTTTCCTGGCACCACTCCGCCAGGGCCCTCACCTCCCTCTAGGGCGTCTCGTTGGTAATCAGGCCTACCACCGTTGTGTTGTTTTGATGATTGAGTTGGAGATGTGCATGACCACTCAGTCATGGGTAAACAGGGAGTACAGGAGGGGTCTGTGGTTTATGCTGATATGCCCAGTTCCTCTGCCAAAATGAAAGCAAACAGACAGGTTAAGAAATTAGAAAAGTATTAGGAAATGTAATTATAACTTTACAGTTCCTACAGTATCAAATACACCTAAACCAATCTAGTGTCTAATCCAAAGTTCAGTTAAGAATAGTGTATTTACATCTGTAATCAAAGTTCCTTGACCTCACATGTGTGTGCTGCCTTTGACGAATTACCCTAGTCCTATCAAACATGGTGGATAAATGAAGAGTTTACTCAGGCCGTTTACCATTGGAGGCAAACAAGTCAGTAACAGTCTACTTAACCAGGTGTGTCTTGCACCTTGGTCCTTCTGTAGCACAGTTGGTAGAGCATGGCGCTTGTAACGCCAGGGTAGCGGGTTCGATTCCCGGGACCACCCATACGTAGAATGTATGCACACATGACTGTAAGTCGCTTTGGATAAAAGCGTCTGCTAAATGGCATATATTATTATTTATATTATTATTTACATATATTATTGCACAGACATCAATGCAATAGGAGCTGGTTCTTGTCTACTTAACATTAGTTAATTGACTTTCATAGAGAGAGATGGGTTGTTTAGCAACAAAACTGATGTAGCAAAACAGGCTGGGTTGGCTTAGAATCAAAGGATCCCTTCCACATTTAATAAATAAATGTGCACAATGAGTGTGGTGGTTTATTTCCGCTTTACCAAATGAGGAGAGTTACAAACTTCACACTCCAGTCTGAATTATACTTAAACTTCATCTTTACTAATAGTAAGAGCTTTGCAATAGCATTTGACTTTCAAAGATGCGCCATCGCTAATGAACCATTGGAAGTCACAACAGAAAAGTATAAAGATATTTTATGGCCAAGATACACCCCTCTCAACCTACATGGCGAACCACAGACCTTAGGAACAGTTCACAAAGGGACTTTATAATTTAGCCAGATAACATTCGCTATAAATTATCATTCAGTTTGGTCCCTAAGACGAGGTTCTAATCTTGTTCCTGGTACTTCATAGCACATAACCATTACCTCATCCAATGGCATAACTCAATTGTCATCTCTAGATACTCCCATCTCAAGTGAAACCCCTTCTTGACCCCTCTCCCGGACAAGCTCACTGAGGGGAGTGAGCCTCTAGGTCATACACTATCACAGGATAAGTGCAACACCAGAGAGGACATACAATGGTTCCAGACACTGCCATACACCTCCCGCCACTGCCCATTAATCACACCATCCCTTCACATGATTTAAGAATAGGTAAAGAAACATTCACATATGAAAACCATGTTCCATCCTGTCCTCTTCCCTTTCTTATATTCTGCTTAGCACCAGAGACATGTAAAAGACAAGCCTGACCTCTCCCCTCTCTGGGCCCTAAGTGACTGAGCCCCAGCTGAGGGAAGAAATGCAACTGCCAACACCAGAGTCATTAGTAATATATTCTAATAAAAAGTACATCACATAAGAATATTATGCAGATAAGAAATCTTAATGACTTATGTTACCCAACTCATTCTGTTTCATCCACCACATGAGTACTTGTTGTCCCTCAAATACATTGTTACAGTTTTGGTTAGCTAGCTAGTGAATTTTAGCCATTATTCGCATAGACAAGAGTCAAAACACCTCAAAACAAGACATGGTATCGATAACAATATGTACAATGATCCTACGGTTCCTCACATGGCAGCTTCTTGTTATTGTTGCTAGCTATATGACCTTCCAGAATCATAACACACGGACATCTGCCCCATCGATGAGCACGCATCGTCTCTGTGACGTTTATGAACCAGAAAAAAACAGCTAGTGGGGTGTCTCACCTCTTCTTCCATCTCTGGTCCTATTTCGGTTGTCAAAAGTTACCACAGCCACAAAGTCAAAATGGACTATATCATAAAATTACATGAAAACCACAAATATTTTTGGGGTCTTAATTTGAAGTTAGGCATAAGGTTAGGTTTAGAATTAGTTTTTAAGAATATAAATTGTTGAAACAGGTGGGTTTTAGCCATAACTATGACTTTGTGGCAACTAGATTTAGCAGATGCTCTTATGCAGAGTGACTTAACAGGAGCAATTACGTGTAAGTGCCTCGCTCAAGTGCACATACACATGTTTCACCTAGTCGGCTGGGTGATTCAAACCAGCGATCAACGATTAGGTTACTGACAACCGAACTGACATCATATTCATTAGTACCACTGCATATGTTCAATTATTCAGATACCAGAATATAGTTCATTTCCCCCACCTTCTGATGTTCACAGAATCTCTATGTTAACCAAGGGTTTTGCAACATCACCTACTGTAACATCAGTAGGGTAGAGAGAGGAAAAAGGGGGGAAGAGGTATTTATGACTGTCATAAACCTAACCCCAGACCAACTTCATGACAACTGCAATAAATCGGTTAGAGATTCAGTTGTCAGTCTATCTAACTCGTGCAACCCTCAATTTAGTCCATATCTGCCATGCTGCCAAGGCCTCTAATGTTAACATAAAGACCCAAATCTTTAGTTCTGTGTGCCCGGACAGAACTCATCAAATGTCTCTCAAATTTAATAATATCCAGTGTGCACAGACGTCAATTCAACATCTATTACACGTAGGTTTAACGTAATTTAATTGAGATGACTTGGAAACAACTTTGATTCAACCAGTGTGTGCTGTGGTGGAAAATTACTAACTAGGCTCTGTCTATTCTATATTAAACTTATAGAACTGGCTATTCTTTGTTTCTCTACCGATACAGACTGTCCGTGTCTGTTCTAGTCATAAGCAGTGGCGGTTCTAGCTTGTATGGTTCCCTGGGCGAACCAAAAAAACAGCACCATTCTGCACTAACTGTAATTTTTATTCAGACATTTGGAACAACACAAATGAATAACCATAACATTTAAAACTATATAAATATTTATACAAAAATAAGACTCATAAATATCAAAAAGAAGTAACAAAGACAACAAACAAATTGTAGTATACAAATACAAATAAAAAAGGAATCAAATTATTACACTATTACCCTATTGCTATACAGTATCACACAAATACACAAATAGAATAACACAATTATAAAAAGAGAACCTGATTATTACACTATTGCACTTCAAACAAGAAACACACTGTCACGATCGTTGTTGGAAGCATACTCGGACCAAAGCGCAGCGTGATATGGGTTCCACAATAAAGAGTAAATGAAACATGACGTTCTGGAGTGCTCACAGGTAACAACACAAAAACAAGATCCCACAAACACAGTAGGAAAATGGCTGCCTAAATATGATCCCCAATCAGCTGCCTCTGATTGGGAACCATACCAGGCCAACATAGAAATACACACACTAGATCACCACCCTAGTCACACACCGACCTAATCAAAATAGAGAATAAAAAGGCTCTCTATGGTCAGGGCGTGACACACACAAACTAAATTGCACAACTAATTGCATTACTAATTGCATTGGTACTGTACTGTTAGAGGTGTGCTATTTGATAGATTCCCCCGCTCCCCCTACCTTGGGCTTCCAGTGGGGAGACCTGAGGTCAACCTGCACCTGCCTCCTCCCCAACTCGTACTTCTAAGTGGGAGACCTTCCCAGGCAGTAGCCTGTCTAGCTCACAAACTAGAATCAGGGGGTACAGTCCGACAAGGTTAATTGACCCACAGTCCCACACGGTGACATGATATCATTGACGTGACATGCAAATGATCGATAAAAAAACAGATTGCGTAAATGTCACCATTCTGATCTTTATTTTTGTTTTCTATTTTAATTATTATTATTTTTGTGCGGGAGCCCCATGCCGCCCCTGGCTGCCCATGTTGGCAATGCCCAAATCCGCCACTGGTCATAAGAATGGATGAAACCACAGTATGTGACACATCCTGTTACTCAGTATCTATAGGATCCCAATTGTGTGGAAACTGAGGAGAAGAGAGAATAGCATGATTAGCAGTATCATGATCTAATCATTCAGACTATACCCAGTGTCAGCAGATAGTGCAAAGAAACGATAATCACTAGTTGTGTAACTATGTACCCATCCATTGTTTCCACACATCTGCTAGCTGCACAATAGATAAGGAGGTTGTACTTTTCTATAAAAGCTGAAATGCAACTCTATTCATTGGGCCCTTAACTCTGCACCATTGAGTGATTGTTAATTAACTGCTCCATTTTAGTAAATCTTATAATAAAGTTGTTGTTTGAAGAATCTACAGTCTCTCTTCCTTTTTGTTAGAATTTCCACAACAATTTGGCAACGAGGATGGGATGGCTAACTCCACTTGCTGATCATTCCCGGGAGACCAAGGTTAACACAGTAAAGGGACACGCCTCGTACCCAGCAGGGGGCTTCATTGGATGGATATGCCATCCCAAAGAAATAGAGAGTTAAGTGTGAGACTGATATTCTTAAACACAACCTACAATTGGGGGAAAGCTCTGGGAGTTTTCAGAAAATCCTTATCTGGGAACAGGTTGTGCACAATAGGTCTGGGGACTGAGACTCTGTTTGGAACAGAGAATTGGGGGTATTTCATGACATTACATGGTCTACGATCATAAGATGTAAATGCATGAGATTACATTTCAGGATGAGATCCTAATTTAGAAATAATATACATTTTCCTGCAGGTAAAAATAAATATTCTAATAATAATAAATCAGTGGAGTGGTAAAACAGTTGGTTATGATTGGGAAACCAGCTATACATTTTAAACCTACATGGAAATTTGCATAGGAGGAACTACCATGTGGGTATAAAAGGAAAAATGACATAGAGTAATGAAAAAATATTTTGACGGAGAAGAAATGACTCCTTTTAAATTAAAAGAAAGGAAGATTTTCCTAACCAAATAATGTTTGTTTTGTGTGTTTGTTTCTGTTTCCTGAGTGTGTGTCACGTTCGTTATAAGGATCGGACCAAGGCGCAGCGTGGTATGCGTACATTCTTATAACAAACGTGACAGAAGATCCCACCACAAAAAGACCAAGCAGCGTGTTCAAGAGGAGCAGACATCATGAACATGGAATGAGATTTTGGACGGTAAAGGATCCTGGACGTGGGACGAAATCAAGGCCAGAAAGGATCGCCTTCTATGGAAGCAGGCGGAGGTAGCTACAGAGGAATGGTGACGATACGAGGGGTCACGGCTAGCACGGAAGCCCGAGAGGCATTAGCGGAGTCAGAGTTTAGACCTGAGCCAACTCCCCGTGCTTACCGTGGGGAGCGTGTGACTGGTCAGGCACCGTGTTACGCAGTAATGCGCACGGTGTCTCCAGTGTGCATTCATAGCCCTGTGCGCTCTATTCCAGCTCCCCGCATCGGCTGGGCTAGAATGGGCATCCAGCCAGGACGGATGGTGCCGGTTCAGCGCTCCTGGTCACCAGTACGCCTCCTTGGACCAGGATATCCTGCGCCGGCTCTGCGTACTGTGTCTCCGGTGCATCTGCACAGCCCAGTGCGTCCTGTGCCAGCACCCCGCATTTGCAGGGCGAAAATAAACATCCAGCCAGGACGGTAGTTGTGCCAGCGCTACTCTCCAGACCTCCAGTGCGCCTCCACAGTCCAGTATGTCCTGTGCCTCCTCCCCTCACTCGCCCTGAGGTGCATGTCATCAGCCCGGTGCAGTCCAGTACGTCCTGTAACTCTTCCTTGCACTCGACCTGAGGTGCATGTCACCAGCCCAGAATGTTTGCATAAGGGTGTTAGTTGCAGGTTCTAGCAGAGATAGTGTTGTCCTTTCAGACACTATTGTCAACTTTCAGTGAGGGTTTTGGCAAAGTAGTTACAACGCTTGAAAGAATAGCCCTGTATACAGGAGGCCACCTCACTGGAATGGAAGTTCTCTGTAGTAGGAGCATCACATCTACTGCACAGTGTGCCAAATGATAGGATACCATTGCTGTACATTCATACCCCAGGGTGAGGGTAACTTGACTATTGTAGTGGAACATCTGAAAGAGCTCAGCGTTGATCTCTCAAGCGAACACCAACCAGACAACGACTGGAATCCATTTGGATTAGAATCTTTAATTGTAACTGCGCTTTCGGTCAGTTGATGTTCCAATGATAATGTCTCCACAAACAATAGTGGAAAAGATAAGGCCACACAGGCTGTGTTTACACAGGCAGCCCAATTCTAATATTTAGCACATAAGGGGGGCTAACTGTGTAACTGAAGCCACAGAGAGCCTGAGATAATTACAGACACCGGTGGTGATGATCTAGTCTCGCGTCCTCTCTCCTTGTCTCCTTCTCAAAACCCTTTGGAGGAGGAAAAGAAGTGTCTGAATTGGGCTTCTCTGTCCCGCTATTGTTTGTGGAGACATGCTCTGTATCTGTGCTTTTATTAAACCTTTATTTAAGACTGCTGTAAGACATATCCCCACATGGACAGGCTGCACCCTTGGTTGTGTTGTTGAACTGTCCTAAGATTAAAAAGTTTGTGTGAACTGTCCAAAGTTCACAAAAATTCATATAATTTCTTTGCTTTTTTAAATGTCTAATTCATATAATTTCTTTGCTTTTTTAAATGTCTAATGCGGTCCAAGGCAGGGCTGTGCCTACAGACCTTTTGGGAGGCGTGGGCTTAAAAGAAAAGGGTCACCCCCCCCAAAAAAAAAGGTTCCCCACAACCGCAATCACAGACTGGTTGAGCAATTATTACAAGAAAAGGGGGAAAGCAGCTGCACAGCCAACTGAGTCTGTATCTGTAGACTACTGTCTACACCTAACCAAATGAGTCAAGCCTGATCCCCATAAGCTGAATCCCACAACCTTGCATGTATGTCTGTGTGCACATGACTGTGTACGTAGGGTCTACATTCATTTCAGTTGAGGTATATTGGTTATGCCTCAAGTGAATTTCAGATTTTTTTGTTTTTGCTCATATTTCCTGGCCTGGTCCCAGATCTGTTTATGGTCTTGCCAAGACCTGTCATCGTCAAGCCAAACATGACAAAGAGTTGGCATGAGGGCACAGACTGACACTCAGGCAGTTTTCTCCCTCTGTAACTTAACTTCCAATCCTGCTCTAATTCTTTCCCCTTTTCCTTTCCGCAGTAACTCCCACTCTGGGCCAGACATGTCTGTGATAGTGGGAGAGGGGCGGTTCATAGCCCAGAGGGTCACCAGAAGCATCACCTACTACTACACCAGCCGGACACCAGGGGGCGGTACCCCTGCCCCCTCTCCTCCCACCATCTCCCCCACCTCCTCCCATCGAGACGCTCCTTTTCCCTCACCTTCGTACTCCCTCTCCACCCCCTTGCTCCCAGACTTGCCCTCTCACCACGACGTTTCCTCAGTTGTCACCCCTTCCGCTTTGGATGTACCAACCCTCTCTCCATCCTCGCCCACCTCCTCCCCCGTCCCCTCCTCCTGCTTTTCCCGTGGCTGGGCGCCCGACCGGGGCCATGGCGAAGTACCGGGACCTCTACCTGGAACGCGGCCTGGACATCCTATCAGTGGAGAGCACTGTGTGGCACTTCCTGTGGCCTCGCTGGGGGCTGGAGTATGGGGCTGAGGTCCTGGAGGTCCTGGGAGACCCGCGTTTCAAAGGTCGCCCCTTCTGGTCCACGCCTTCTCCATCGGCGGGTACACCTTCACCCAGCTGCTCAGCCAGATGGTCAGGGAGCCACACAAGTACCCAGGCCTGGCCCAACGGGTCGTAGGACATGTCTATGACAGCATGGTGGTCGGATCGCTGGAGCATATGGCTAAAGGTGAGAGAGGGGAAGGAAAGGAGGTAGGATTGTCAGTTTGGATTATTACTCTGAGAGAGGAGAGGGATCTACTACTGAGACGGTGTGTGGGTGTGTGTATGGGTTAGTTTGTGTGGATGTGTGGCAGAGAAAATCATTTGAAATGTAATTAACCTTGACTGGTAAATAAAATAACCTGTGTGTGTCTGTGTGTGTCTGTGTGTGCCTCAGGCCTGGGTCTGACCCTGTTCCCTCATATTGAGCCCCTGGTGCGATACACTGCTCTGCTCTACTTCTGGCTCTTCAAGTCCCAGACGGTGTACTACTACGACAAGTCAATCCAGGTCTTCTACAACAGCCCCGTCACCGCCCCGGCGCTCTTCTTCTTCTGCGAGAACGACGCGTTGTGTGACCCCATCGTCATGGAGGCGGTCCTCGACTTCTGGAAGAAGCGGGGCGTTGCTGTGGAAACCAGGAAGTGGAAGGAGTCTGTGCACGCTGCTCATCTGCGCTGTCACCCGAAGGAGTACCTCTCAACACTGGAGACATTTTTTCACTCGCTCAACATCGCCCCTCTCAGGGCTAAGATGTAAATGGTTCATGTGATAATCACATTGAGGGGTTTGATAATTCAGTAAATCCGGCAAACTCCAAAACAAATGTTAGAACAGATGTTATAACAATATTATAACATAGTATAACAGTGTAGTCATGTAGCATGTAAACGTTTATCCATAGAAACTTGTTTGACACATACTCAGCATGTGGGTCACGAGGGAATCAAACCCTCAACACACTAGTTTTACTTCCCTGTTGCTATAATAACAACATATCCAATCCTAACTCCTAGCATGTGTTTTGACTGTGCTACGCATTATTATCTATTTGTACAGATATGGGATCTTAATTTGACCTGCATTGTCGTAGCAAAATAATGAATGTTTAGTCCATAATGTTTCTTGGTCAGTGGTCAGGCTATTAAAAGTTGGCAACATGAAAAGTGCATTACTGTTAATATAATTGTGTTAGTGTGGGTTTTCTGTGAATGTATGTAAATCACGAAGCTCATCTTCATTTCCTGAAAAATTCTCAGCAACAAGAGTGATCAAATTAAGTTACTATATCTGTATGTGAGCTTACACAATATTGTCCATGACACAGTCCATCGGACCAGTTAACAGCAAGGTCACTGTGTTTATGGTGAAACACATGACAGACGCAACTTCACTATATGTTGATTCGCAATAGATTTATTTAGTATTCATTGTAAATATTGATTGTAATTGTTTTTACATGAGTAAATATTCATTCTCAATAGCGGGTGACAGGGAGGGAGTACAGAGAGAGGGAGAGGAAACATTTTGAAGATGAGGAAGAACTGAAGAGGAAGAATACAGAAAGGAGTGTGAGGGTATGACGAAAGGAAAGAAATAGAAAAGAAACACAGGAGATAAGGAAGAGATAATATGAGAGAGTCGGGGAAAAAAGAGAGAGTTCATGCCTGTCAATTCAATGAGCAGTGAGTACCAAACAATCTGTGGGGGTTTTCATATCAGGCATTTCTGGCACCTGTTGCATATTTCATCTACTTTGTATTCAACTTTTTAAAGTCTGTTTTGGTCTCACAAAACTGAGTGTTCTTTATGAGGAAGCAAGGTTAAGTATGTGAGGACGTATCACGGCCAAGGGTACATGCTGTGAACTGCCATGTGATGTTGACTGCACACACATGGGTTTGACATCGAGGAACAACCTGTGCTTAACCTCGGGCACATGCACAAAGAGACTTTGAACCATGCATAAATACAGGCACACACACACACACACACACACACACACACATGCACGTGTAACAGGGTAGAACTGTTGATATTGTGAATGTAGCCTTGTTGGATTGTCAGTCCCAGTTGTGGCTCATTGTTGATTAAGGGTGTGGCCCACAGTATTTACGTAAGCTCTGTTTAGTCAGGGGTTCCCCTTTACTATGTTAAGGTCGTTGTGCCTTGGGTGTTTGGTAAATCCTGTCCTAGACTTCAGGCTACAGGAAGAGTATTTTGTGCATTGTTCATACGTTACACACAGTAAGTGTGCAGAAAGAAGACTGAATAAGGATAGAAAATAAACTAATGGGTCAAATAGTATCAGAATAAAATTGGTAGACTGTTAGACGCATGAACACTGTTGTTACAACTGGTCTTAGAGCAGTTTGATTATTCTGTAGGGAAATCCAAGACACTCCATTTAGTATGCCATGTCATGTTTAGTATGATTGCATAAGACAGATGTTTACTTACGGCAAACATGAAAGTAGGGTAGCTGGATGGGTGGGCGTATAACATAAACGTCTAGCAACCCAAATGTTGAGAGTTCGAATCTCATCCCAGACAACAAACATTTTAGCTAATGATCAACTTATTCCTCCCTATTTTACCCATATATTTTGAATGTATTGATATGTAGGCTATGTGTGCTGTTTTTAAATGTATGTAGTACTGTTCTTGTCTATGTTGTGTATTATGTCATGTTTCATGTTCTGTGTGGACCACAGGAAGGGTGATGAGACCTCTTCAGAGGACCACCACCAGCCCCTATGATGGAGGGTATGAGACCTCTTCAGAGGACCACCACCAGCCCCTACGATGGAGGGTATGAGACCTCTTCAGAGGACCACCACCAGCCCCTATGATGGAGGGTATGAGACCTCTTCAGAGGACCACCACCAGCCCCTACGATGGAGGGTATGAGACCTCTTCAGAGGACCACCACCAGGATGGAGGGTATGAGACCTCTTCAGAGGACCACCACTAGCCCCACCTCTTCAGAGGACCACCACCAGCCCCTATGATGGAGGGTATGAGACCTCTTCAGAGGACCACCACCAGCCCCTACGATGGAGGGTATGAGACCTCTTCAGAGGACCACCACCAGCCCCTACGATGGAGGGTATTTATGAGACCTCTTCAGAGGACCACCACCAGCCCTTACGATGGAGGGGATGAGACCTCTTCAGAGGACCACCACTAGCCCCTACGATGGAGGGGATGAGACCTCTTCAGAGGACCACCACCAGCCCCTACGATGGAGGGGATGAGACCTCTTCAGAGGACCACCACCAGCCCTACGATGGAGGGTATGAGACCTCTTCAGAGGACCACCACCAGCCCCTACAATGGAGGGTATGAGACCTCTTCAGAGGACCACCACCAGCCCCTACGATGGAGGGAATGAGACCTCTTCAGAGGATCACCACCAGCCCCTACGATGGAGGGATGAGACCTCTTCAGAGGACCACCACCAGCCCCTACGATGGAGGGGATGAGACCTCTTCAGAGGACCACCACTAGCCCCTACGATGGAGGGGATGAGACCTCTTCAGAGGACCACCACCAGCCCCTACAATGGAGGGTATGAGACCTCTTCAGAGGACCACCACTAGCCCCTACGATGGAGGGTATGAGACCTCTTCAGAGGACCACCACCAGCCCCTACGATGGAGGGAATGAGACCTCTTCAGAGGATCACCACCAGCCCCTACGATGGAGGGTATGAGACCTCTTCAGAGGACCACCACCAGCCTCTACGATGGAGGGGATGAGACCTCTTCAGAGGACCACCACCAGCCCCTACGATGGAGGGATGAGACCTCTTCAGAGGACCACCACCAGCCCCTACAATGGAGGTATGAGACCTCTTCAGAGGACCACCACTAGCCCCTACGATGGAGGGGATGAGACCTCTTCAGAGGACCACCACCAGCCCCTACAATGGAGGGTATGAGACCTCTTCAGAGGACCACCACTAGCCCCTATAATGGAGGGGATGATACCTCTTCAGAGGATCACCACCAGCCCCTATGATGGAGGTATGAGACCTCTTCAGAGGACCACCACCAGCCCCTATGATGGAGGGGATGAGACCTCTTCAGAGGATCACCACCAGCCCCTACGATGGAGGGAATGAGACCTCTTCAGAGGACCACCACCAGCCCCTATGATGGAGGGTATGAGACCTCTTCAGAGGACCACCACCAGCCCCTATGATGGAGGGTATGAGACCTCTTCAGAGGACCACCACCAGCCCCTATGATGGAGGGTATGAGACCTATGGACATCTTCATGCTTATCAACTCTATGAGCATCAGGCCAAAAGGATTCTGCACAGATGTTATCTTATGCGTGTTCGATGCATGAACACTAGATGGGGCCTGCTCTCTCTGCTCTCCTGAAGTTCACGATCAGCCCCTTCAGTTTGTTGACTTTGAGGGAGAGGGTATTTTCCTGGCACCACTCCGCCAGGGCCCTCACCTCCCTCTAGGGCGTCTCGTTGGTAATCAGGCCTACCACCGTTGTGTTGTTTTGATGATTGAGTTGGAGATGTGCATGACCACTCAGTCATGGGTAAACAGGGAGTACAGGAGGGGTCTGTGGTTTATGCTGATATGCCCAGTTCCTCTGCCAAAATGAAAGCAAACAGACAGGTTAAGAAATTAGAAAAGTATTAGGAAATGTAATTATAACTTTACAGTTCCTACAGTATCAAATACACCTAAACCAATCTAGTGTCTAATCCAAAGTTCAGTTAAGAATAGTGTATTTACATCTGTAATCAAAGTTCCTTGACCTCACATGTGTATTTACATTGTAATACCCTAGTCCTATCAAACATGGTGGATAAATGAAGATTTAATCAAAGTTCAGTTAAGAATTGAGGCAAACATCTGTAATCAACAGTTCAGTTAAGAAGTGTGTCTTGCATCTGTAATCAAAGTTCTGTAGCACAGTTGGTAGAGCATGGCGCTTGTGACGCCAGGGTAGCGGGTTCGATTACCCTAGTCCTATCAAAGAATGTATGCATAAACTGAAGAGTTTACTAAAAGCGTCTGCTAAATGGCAAATTATTATTTATATTATTATTTACATATATTCTTGCACAGACATCAATGCAATAGGAGCTGGTTGTTGTCTACTTAACATTAGTTAATTGACTTTCAGAGAGAGATGGGTTGTTTAGCAACAAAACTGATGTAGCAAAACAGGCTGGGTTGGCTTAGAATCAAAGGATCCCTTCCACATTTAATAAATAAATGTGCACAATGAGTGTGGTGGTTTATTTCCGCTTTACCAAATGAGGAGAGTTACAAACTTCACACTCCAGTCTGAATTATACTTAAACTTCATCTTTACTAATAGTAAGAGCTTTGCAATAGCATTTGACTTTCAAAGATGCGCCATCGCTAATGAACCATTGGAAGTCACAACAGAAAATATAAAGATATTTTATGGCCAAGATACACCCCTCTCAACCTACATGATGAACCACAGATCTTAGGAACAGTTCACAAAGGGACTTTATAATTTAGCCAGATAACATTCGCTATAAATTATCATTCAGTTTGGTCCCTAAGACGAGGTTCTAATCTTGTTCCTGGTACTTCATAGCACATAACCATTACCTCATCCAATGGCATAACTCAATTGTCATCTCTAGATACTCCCATCTCAAGTGAAACCCCTTCTTGACCCCTCTCCCGGACAAGCTCACTGAGGGGAGTGAGCCTCTAGGTCATACACTATCACAGGATAAGTGCAACACCAGAGAGGACATACAATGGTTCCAGACACTGCCATACACCTCCCGCCACTGCCCATTAATCACACCATCCCTTCACATGATTTAAGAATAGGTAAAGAAACATTCACATATGAAAACCATGTTCCATCCTGTCCTCTTCCTTTCTTATATTCTGCTTAGCACCAGAGACATGTAAAAGACAAGCCTGACCTCTCCCTCTCTGGGCCCTAAGTGACTGAGCCCCAGCTGAGGGAAGAAATGCAACTGCCAACACCAGAGTCATTAGTAATATATTCTAATAAAAAGTACATCACATAAGAATATTATGCAGATAAGAAATCTTAATGACTTATGTTACCCAACTCATTCTGTTTCATCCACCACATGAGTACTTGTTGTCCCTCAAATACATTGTTACAGTTTTGGTTAGCTAGCTAGTGAATTTTAGCCATTATTCGCATAGACAAGAGTCAAAACACCTCAAAACAAGACATGGTATCGATAACAATATGTACAATGATCCTACGGTTCCTCACATGGCAGCTTCTTGTTATTGTTGCTAGCTATATGACCTTCCAGAATCATAACACACGGACATCTGCCCCATCGATGAGCACGCATCGTCTCTGTGACGTTTATGAACCAGAAAAAAACAGCTAGTGGGGTGTCTCACCTCTTCTTCCATCTCTGGTCCTATTTCGGTTGTCAAAAGTTACCACAGCCACAAAGTCAAAATGGACTATATCATAAAATTACATGAAAACCACAAATATTTTTGGGGTCTTAATTTGAAGTTAGGCATAAGGTTAGGTTTAGAATTAGTTTTTAAGAATATAAATTGTTGAAACAGGTGGGTTTTAGCCATAACTATGACTTTGTGGCAACTAGATTTAGCAGATGCTCTTATGCAGAGTGACTTAACAGGAGCAATTACGTGTAAGTGCCTCGCTCAAGTGCACATACACATGTTTCACCTAGTCGGCTGGGTGATTCAAACCAGCGATCAACGATTAGGTTACTGACAACCGAACTGACATCATATTCATTAGTACCACTGCATATGTTCAATTATTCAGATACCAGAATATAGTTCATTTCCCCCACCTTCTGATGTTCACAGAATCTCTATGTTAACCAAGGGTTTTGCAACATCACCTACTGTAACATCAGTAGGGTAGAGAGAGGAAAAGGGGGAAGAGGTATTTATGACTGTCATAAACCTAACCCCAGACCAACTTCATGACAACTGCAATAAATCGGTTAGAGATTCAGTTGTCAGTCTATCTAACTCGTGCAACCCTCAATTTAGTCCATATCTGCCATGCTGCCAAGGCCTCTAATGTTAACATAAAGACCCAAATCTTTAGTTCTGTGTGCCCGGACAGAACTCATCAAATGTCTCTCAAATTTAATAATATCCAGTGTGCACAGACGTCAATTCAACATCTATTACACGTAGGTTTAACGTAATTTAATTGAGATGACTTGGAAACAACTTTGATTCAACCAGTGTGTGCTGTGGTGGAAAATTACTAACTAGGCTCTGTCTATTCTATATTAAACTTATAGAACTGGCTATTCTTTGTTTCTCTACCGATACAGACTGTCCGTGTCTGTTCTAGTCATAAGCAGTGGCGGTTCTAGCTTGTATGGTTCCCTGGGCGAACCAAAAAACAGCACCATTCTGCACTAACTGTAATTTTTATTCAGACATTTGGAACAACACAAATGAATAACCATAACATTTAAAACTATATAAATATTTATACAAAAATAAGACTCATAAATATCAAAAAGAAGTAACAAAGACAACAAACAAATTGTAGTATACAAATACAAATAAAAAAGGAATCAAATTATTACACTATTACCCTATTGCTATACAGTATCACACAAATACACAAATAGAATAACACAATTATAAAAAAGAGAACCTGATTATTACACTATTGCACTTCAAACAAGAAACACACTGTCACGATCGTTGTTGGAAGCATACTCGGACCAAAGCGCAGCGTGATATGGGTTCCACAATAAAGAGTAAATGAAACATGACGTTCTGGAGTGCTCACAGGTAACAACACAAAAACAAGATCCCACAAACACAGTAGGAAAATGGCTGCCTAAATATGATCCCCAATCAGCTGCCTCTGATTGGGAACCATACCAGGCCAACATAGAAATACACACACTAGATCACCACCTAGTCACACACCGACCTAATCAAAATAGAGAATAAAAAGGCTCTCTATGGTCAGGGCGTGACACACACAAACTAAATTGCACAACTAATTGCATTACTAATTGCATTGGTACTGTACTGTTAGAGGTGTGCTATTTGATAGATTCCCCGCTCCCCTACCTTGGGCTTCCAGTGGGGAGACCTGAGGTCAACCTGCACCTGCCTCCTCCCCAACTCGTACTTCTAAGTGGGAGACCTTCCCAGGCAGTAGCCTGTCTAGCTCACAAACTAGAATCAGGGGTACAGTCCGACAAGGTTAATTGACCCACAGTCCCACACGGTGACATGATATCATTGACGTGACATGCAAATGATCGATAAAAAAACAGATTGCGTAAATGTCACCATTCTGATCTTTATTTTTGTTTTCTATTTTAATTATTATTATTTTTGTGCGGGAGCCCCATGCCGCCCCTGGCTGCCCATGTTGGCAATGCCCAAATCCGCCACTGGTCATAAGAATGGATGAAACCACAGTATGTGACACATCCTGTTACTCAGTATCTATAGGATCCCAATTGTGTGGAAACTGAGGAGAAGAGAGAATAGCATGATTAGCAGTATCATGATCTAATCATTCAGACTATACCCAGTGTCAGCAGATAGTGCAAAGAAACGATAATCACTAGTTGTGTAACTATGTACCCATCCATTGTTTCCACACATCTGCTAGCTGCACAATAGATAAGGAGGTTGTACTTTTCTATAAAAGCTGAAATGCAACTCTATTCATTGGGCCCTTAACTCTGCACCATTGAGTGATTGTTAATTAACTGCTCCATTTTAGTAAATCTTATAATAAAGTTGTTGTTTGAAGAATCTACAGTCTCTCTTCCTTTTTGTTAGAATTTCCACAACAATTTGGCAACGAGGATGGGATGGCTAACTCCACTTGCTGATCATTCCCGGGAGACCAAGGTTAACACAGTAAAGGGACACGCCTCGTACCCAGCAGGGGGCTTCATTGGATGGATATGCCATCCCAAAGAAATAGAGAGTTAAGTGTGAGACTGATATTCTTAAACACAACCTACAATTGGGGGAAAGCTCTGGGAGTTTTCAGAAAATCCTTATCTGGGAACAGGTTGTGCACAATAGGTCTGGGGACTGAGACTCTGTTTGGAACAGAGAATTGGGGGTATTTCATGACATTACATGGTCTACGATCATAAGATGTAAATGCATGAGATTACATTTCAGGATGAGATCCTAATTTAGAAATAATATACATTTTCCTGCAGGTAAAAATAAATATTCTAATAATAATAAATCAGTGGAGTGGTAAAACAGTTGGTTATGATTGGGAAACCAGCTATACATTTTAAACCTACATGGAAATTTGCATAGGAGGAACTACCATGTGGGTATAAAAGGAAAAATGACATAGAGTAATGAAAAAATATTTTGACGGAGAAGAAATGACTCCTTTTAAATTAAAAGAAAGGAAGATTTTCCTAACCAAATAATGTTTGTTTTGTGTGTTTGTTTCTGTTTCCTGAGTGTGTGTCACGTTCGTTATAAGGATCGGACCAAGGCGCAGCGTGGTATGCGTACATTCTTATAACAAACGTGACAGAAGATCCCACCACAAAAAGACCAAGCAGCGTGTTCAAGAGGAGCAGACATCATGAACATGGAATGAGATTTTGGACGGTAAAGGATCCTGGACGTGGGACGAAATCAAGGCCAGAAAGGATCGCCTTCTATGGAAGCAGGCGGAGGTAGCTACAGAGGAATGGTGACGATACGAGGGGTCACGGCTAGCACGGAAGCCCGAGAGGCATTAGCGGAGTCAGAGTTTAGACCTGAGCCAACTCCCCGTGCTTACCGTGGGGAGCGTGTGACTGGTCAGGCACCGTGTTACGCAGTAATGCGCACGGTGTCTCCAGTGTGCATTCATAGCCCTGTGCGCTCTATTCCAGCTCCCCGCATCGGCTGGGCTAGAATGGGCATCCAGCCAGGACGGATGGTGCCGGTTCAGCGCTCCTGGTCACCAGTACGCCTCCTTGGACCAGGATATCCTGCGCCGGCTCTGCGTACTGTGTCTCCGGTGCATCTGCACAGCCCAGTGCGTCCTGTGCCAGCACCCCGCATTTGCAGGGCGAAAATAAACATCCAGCCAGGACGGTAGTTGTGCCAGCGCTACTCTCCAGACCTCCAGTGCGCCTCCACAGTCCAGTATGTCCTGTGCCTCCTCCCTCACTCGCCCTGAGGTGCATGTCATCAGCCCGGTGCAGTCCAGTACGTCCTGTAACTCTTCCTTGCACTCGCCCTGAGGTGCATGTCACCAGCCCAGAATGTTTGCATAAGGGTGTTAGTTGCAGGTTCTAGCAGAGATAGTGTTGTCCTTTCAGACACTATTGTCAACTTTCAGTGAGGGTTTTGGCAAAGTAGTTACAACGCTTGAAAGAATAGCCCTGTATACAGGAGGCCACCTCACTGGAATGGAAGTTCTCTGTAGTAGGAGCATCACATCTACTGCACAGTGTGCCAAATGATAGGATACCATTGCTGTACATTCATACCCCAGGGTGAGGGTAACTTGACTATTGTAGTGGAACATCTGAAAGAGCTCAGCGTTGATCTCTCAAGCGAACACCAACCAGACAACGACTGGAATCCATTTGGATTAGAATCTTTAATTGTAACTGCGCTTTCGGTCAGTTGATGTTCCAATGATAATGTCTCCACAAACAATAGTGGAAAAGATAAGGCCACACAGGCTGTGTTTACACAGGCAGCCCAATTCTAATATTTAGCACATAAGGGGGGCTAACTGTGTAACTGAAGCCACAGAGAGCCTGAGATAATTACAGACACCGGTGGTGATGATCTAGTCTCGCGTCCTCTCTCCTTGTCTCCTTCTCAAAACCCTTTGGAGGAGGAAAAGAAGTGTCTGAATTGGGCTTCTCTGTCCCGCTATTGTTTGTGGAGACATGCTCTGTATCTGTGCTTTTATTAAACCTTTATTTAAGACTGCTGTAAGACATATCCCCACATGGACAGGCTGCACCCTTGGTTGTGTTGTTGAACTGTCCTAAGATTAAAAAGTTTGTGTGAACTGTCCAAAGTTCACAAAAATTCATATAATTTCTTTGCTTTTTTAAATGTCTAATTCATATAATTTCTTTGCTTTTTAAATGTCTAATGCGGTCCAAGGCAGGGCTGTGCCTACAGACCTTTTGGGAGGCGTGGGCTTAAAAGAAAAGGGTCACCCCCAAAAAAAAAAAAAAGGTTCCCCACAACCGCAATCACAGACTGGTTGAGCAATTATTACAAGAAAAGGGGGAAAGCAGCTGCACAGCCAACTGAGTCTGTATCTGTAGACTACTGTCTACACCTAACCAAATGAGTCAAGCCTGATCCCCATAAGCTGAATCCCACAACCTTGCATGTATGTCTGTGTGCACATGACTGTGTACGTAGGGTCTACATTCATTTCAGTTGAGGTATATTGGTTATGCCTCAAGTGAATTTCAGATTTTTTGTTTTTGCTCATATTTCCTGGCCTGGTCCCAGATCTGTTTATGGTCTTGCCAAGACCTGTCATCGTCAAGCCAAACATGACAAAGAGTTGGCATGAGGGCACAGACTGACACTCAGGCAGTTTTCTCCCTCTGTAACTTAACTTCCAATCCTGCTCTAATTCTTTCCCCTTTTCCTTTCCGCAGTAACTCCCACTCTGGGCCAGACATGTCTGTGATAGTGGGAGAGGGGCGGTTCATAGCCCAGAGGGTCACCAGAAGCATCACCTACTACTACACCAGCCGGACACCAGGGGGCGGTACCCCTGCCCCCTCTCCTCCCACCATCTCCCCCACCTCCTCCCATCGAGACGCTCCTTTTCCCTCACCTTCGTACTCCCTCTCCACCCCCTTGCTCCCAGACTTGCCCTCTCACCACGACGTTTCCTCAGTTGTCACCCCTTCCGCTTTGGATGTACCAACCCTCTCTCCATCCTCGCCCACCTCCTCCCCCCGTCCCCTCCTCCTGCTTTTCCCGTGGCTGGGCGCCCGACCGGGGCCATGGCGAAGCACCGGGACCTCTACCTGGAACGCGGCCTGGACATCCTATCAGTGGAGAGCACTGTGTGGCACTTCCTGTGGCCTCGCTGGGGGCTGGAGTATGGGGCTGAGGTCCTGGAGGTCCTGGGAGACCCGCGTTTCAAAGGTCGCCCCCTTCTGGTCCACGCCTTCTCCATCGGCGGGTACACCTTCACCCAGCTGCTCAGCCAGATGGTCAGGGAGCCACACAAGTACCCAGGCCTGGCCCAACGGGTCGTAGGACATGTCTATGACAGCATGGTGGTCGGATCGCTGGAGCATATGGCTAAAGGTGAGAGAGGGGAAGGAAAGGAGGTAGGATTGTCAGTTTGGATTATTACTCTGAGAGAGGAGAGGGATCTACTACTGAGACGGTGTGTGGGTGTGTGTATGGGTTAGTTTGTGTGTGGATGTGTGGCAGAGAAAATCATTTGAAATGTAATTAACCTTGACTGGTAAATAAAATAACCTGTGTGTGTCTGTGTGTGTCTGTGTGTGCCTCAGGCCTGGGTCTGACCCTGTTCCCTCATATTGAGCCCCTGGTGCGATACACTGCTCTGCTCTACTTCTGGCTCTTCAAGTCCCAGACGGTGTACTACTACGACAAGTCAATCCAGGTCTTCTACAACAGCCCCGTCACCGCCCCGGCGCTCTTCTTCTTCTGCGAGAACGACGCGTTGTGTGACCCCATCGTCATGGAGGCGGTCCTCGACTTCTGGAAGAAGCGGGGCGTTGCTGTGGAAACCAGGAAGTGGAAGGAGTCTGTGCACGCTGCTCATCTGCGCTGTCACCCGAAGGAGTACCTCTCAACACTGGAGACATTTTTTCACTCGCTCAACATCGCCCCTCTCAGGGCTAAGATGTAAATGGTTCATGTGATAATCACATTGAGGGGTTTGATAATTCAGTAAATCCGGCAAACTCCAAAACAAATGTTAGAACAGATGTTATAACAATATTATAACATAGTATAACAGTGTAGTCATGTAGCATGTAAACGTTTATCCATAGAAACTTGTTTGACACATACTCAGCATGTGGGTCACGAGGGAATCAAACCCTCAACACACTAGTTTTACTTCCCTGTTGCTATAATAACAACATATCCAATCCTAACTCCTAGCATGTGTTTTGACTGTGCTACGCATTATTATCTATTTGTACAGATATGGGATCTTAATTTGACCTGCATTGTCGTAGCAAAATAATGAATGTTTAGTCCATAATGTTTCTTGGTCAGTGGTCAGGCTATTAAAAGTTGGCAACATGAAAAGTGCATTACTGTTAATATAATTGTGTTAGTGTGGGTTTTCTGTGAATGTATGTAAATCACGAAGCTCATCTTCATTTCCTGAAAAATTCTCAGCAACAAGAGTGATCAAATTAAGTTACTATATCTGTATGTGAGCTTACACAATATTGTCCATGACACAGTCCATCGGACCAGTTAACAGCAAGGTCACTGTGTTTATGGTGAAACACATGACAGACGCAACTTCACTATATGTTGATTCGCAATAGATTTATTTAGTATTCATTGTAAATATTGATTGTAATTGTTTTTACATGAGTAAATATTCATTCTCAATAGCGGGTGACAGGGAGGGAGTACAGAGAGAGGGAGAGGAAACATTTTGAAGATGAGGAAGAACTGAAGAGGAAGAATACAGAAAGGAGTGTGAGGGTATGACGAAAGGAAAGAAATAGAAAAGAAACACAGGAGATAAGGAAGAGATAATATGAGAGAGTCGGGGGAAAAAAAGAGAGAGTTCATGCCTGTCAATTCAATGAGCAGTGAGTACCAAACAATCTGTGGGGGTTTTCATATCAGGCATTTCTGGCACCTGTTGCATATTTCATCTACTTTGTATTCAACTTTTTAAAGTCTGTTTTGGTCTCACAAAACCGAGTGTTCTTTATGAGGAAGCAAGGTTAAGTATGTGAGGACGTATCACGGCCAAGGGTACATGCTGTGAACTGCCATGTGATGTTGACTGCACACACATGGGTTTGACATCGAGGAACAACCTGTGCTTAACCTCGGGCACATGCACAAAGAGACTTTGAACCATGCATAAATACAGGCACACACACACACATGCACGTGTAACAGGGTAGAACTGTTGATATTGTGAATGTAGCCTTGTTGGATTGTCAGTCCCAGTTGTGGCTCATTGTTGATTAAGGGTGTGGCCCACAGTATTTACGTAAGCTCTGTTTAGTCAGGGGTTCCCCTTTACTATGTTAAGGTCGTTGTGCCTTGGGTGTTTGGTAAATCCTGTCCTAGACTTCAGGCTACAGGAAGAGTATTTTGTGCATTTTTCATACGTTACACACAGTAAGTGTGCAGAAAGAAGACTGAATAAGGATAGAAAATAAACTAATGGGTCAAATAGTATCAGAATAAAATTGGTAGACTGTTAGACGCACTGTTGTTACAACTGGTCTTAGAGCAGTTTGATTATTCTGTAGGGAAATCCAAGACACTCCATTTAGTATGCCATGTCATGTTTAGTATGATTGCATAAGACAGATGTTTACTTACGGCAAACATGAAAGTAGGGTAGCTGGATGGGTGGGCGTATAACATAAACGTCGAGCAACCCAAATGTTGAGAGTTCGAATCTCATCCCAGACAACAAACATTTTAGCTAATGATCAACTTATTCCTCCCTATTTTACCGATATATTTTGTATGTATTGATATGTAGGCTATGTGTGCTGTTTTTAAATGTATGTAGTTCAGTCCTTGAACTGTTCTTGTCTATGTTGTGTATTATGTCATGTTTCATGTTCTGTGTGGACCACAGGAAGGGTGATGAGACCTCTTCAGAGGACCACCACTAGCCCCTACGATGGAGGGTATGAGACCTCTTCAGAGGACCACCACTAGCCCCTACGATGGAGGGTATGAGACCTCTTCAGAGGACCACCACCAGCCCCTACGATGGAGGGGATGAGACCTCTTCAGAGGACCACCACTAGCCCCTACAATGGAGGGTATGAGACCTCTTCAGAGGACCACCACCAGCCCCTACAATGGAGGGTATGAGACCTCTTCAGAGGACCACCACTAGCCCCTACGATGGAGGGGATGAGACCTCTTCAGAGGACCACCACTAGCCCCTACAATGGAGGGTATGAGACCTCTTCAGAGGACCACCACTAGCCCCTACGATGGAGGGTATGAGACCTCTTCAGAGGACCACCACCAGCCCCTACGATGGAGGTATGAGACCTCTTCAGAGGACCACCACCAGCCCCTACAATGGAGGGTATGAGACCTCTTCAGAGGACCACCACTAGCCCCTACGATGGAGGGTATGAGACCTCTTCAGAGGACCACCACCAGCCCCTACGATGGAGGGTATGAGACCTCTTCAGAGGACCACCACTAGCCCCTACGATGGAGGGTATGAGACCTCTTCAGAGGACCACCACCAGCCCCTACGATGGAGGGTATGAGACCTCTTCAGAGGACCACCACTAGCCCCTACGATGGAGGGGATGAGACCTCTTCAGAGGACCACCACCAGCCCCTACGATGGAGGGTATGAGACCTCTTCAGAGGACCACCACTAGCCCCTACGATGGAGGGGATGAGACCTCTTCAGAGGACCACCACCAGCCCCTACGATGGAGGGTATGAGACCTCTTCAGAGGACCACCACCAGCCCCTACGATGGAGGTATGAGACCTCTTCAGAGGACCACCACCAGCCCCTACGATGGAGGGTATGAGACCTCTTCAGAGGACCACCACCAGCCCCTACGATGGAGGGGATGAGACCTCTTCAGAGGACCACCACCAGCCCCTACGATGGAGGGGATGAGACTTCTTCAGAGGACCACCACCAGCCCCTACAATGGAGGGTATGAGACCTCTTCAGAGGACCACCACCAGTCCCTACGATGGAGGGTATGAGACCTCTTCAGAGGACCACCACCAGCCCCTACGATGGAGGGTATGAGACCTCTTCAGAGGACCACCACCAGCCCCTACGATGGAGGGGATGAGACCTCTTCAGAGGACCACCACCAGCCCCTACGATGGAGGGGATGAGACCTCTTCAGAGGACCACCACCAGCCCCTACGATGGAGGGTATGAGACCTCTTCAGAGGATCACCACCAGCCCCTATGATGGAGGGTATGAGACCTCTTCAGAGGACCACCACCAGCCCCTACAATGGAGGGTATGAGACCTCTTCAGAGGACCACCACCAGCCCCTACGATGGAGGGTATGAGACCTCTTCAGAGGACCACCACCAGCCCCTACGATGGAGGGGATGAGACCTCTTCAGAGGACCACCACTAGCCCCTACGATGGAGGGGATGAGACCTCTTCAGAGGACCACCACCAGCCCCTACGATGGAGGGTATGAGACCTCTTCAGAGGACCACCACCAGCCCCTATGATGGAGGGTATGAGACCTCTTCAGAGGACCACCACCAGCCCCTACGATGGAGGGTATGAGACCTCTTCAGAGGACCACCACCAGCCCCTATGATGGAGGGTATGAGACCTCTTCAGAGGACCACCACCAGCCCCTATGATGGAGGGTATGAGACCTCTTCAGAGGACCACCACCAGCCCCTACGATGGAGGGTATGAGACCTCTTCAGAGGACCACCACCAGCCCCTACGATGGAGGGGATGAGACCTCTTTAGAGGACCACCACCAGCCCCTACAATGGAGGGTATGAGACCTCTTCAGAGGACCACCACCAGCCCCTACGATGGAGGGGATGAGACCTCTTCAGAGGACCACCACCAGCCCCTACAATGGAGGGTATGAGACCTCTTCAGAGGATCACCACCAGCCCCTACGATGGAGGGTATGAGACCTCTTCAGAGGACCACCACCAGCCCCTACAATGGAGGGTATGAGACCTCTTCAGAGGACCACCACCATCCCCTACGATGGAGGGTATGAGACCTCTTCAGAGGACTACCACCAGCCCCTACGATGGAGGGGATGAGACCTCTTCAGAGGACCACCACCAGCCCCTACGATGGAGGGTATGAGACCTCTTCAGAGGACCACCACCAGCCCCTACAATGGAGGGTATGAGACCTCTTCAGAGGACCACCACCAGCCCCTACGATGGAGGGTATGAGACCTCTTCAGAGGACCACCACCAGCCCCTACGATGGAGGTATGAGACCTCTTCAGAGGACCACCACCAGCCCCTACGATGGAGGGTATGAGACCTCTTCAGAGGACCACCACCAGCCCCTACGATGGAGGTATGAGACCTCTTCAGAGGACCACCACTAGCCCCTACGATGGAGGGTATGAGACCTCTTCAGAGGACCACCACTAGCCCCTACGATGGAGGGTATGAGACCTCTTCAGAGGACCACCACCAGCCCCTACGATGGAGGGTATGAGACCTCTTCAGAGGACCACCACCAGCCCCTACAATGGAGGGTATGAGACCTCTTCAGAGGACCACCACTAGCCCCTACGATGGAGGGTATGAGACCTCTTCAGAGGACCACCACCAGCCCCTACGATGGAGGGTATGAGACCTCTTCAGAGGACCACCACCAGCCCCTACGATGGAGGGTATGAGACCTCTTCAGAGGACCACCACTAGCCCCTACGATGGAGGGTATGAGACCTCTTCAGAGGACCACCACCAGTCCCTACGATGGAGGGTATGAGACCTCTTCAGAGGACCACCACCAGTCCCTACGATGGAGGGTATGAGACCTCTTCAGAGGACCACCACCAGCCCCTACGATGGAGGGTATGAGACCTCTTCAGAGGACCACCACTAGCCCCTACGATGGAGGGTATGAGACCTCTTCAGAGGACCACCACCAGCCCCTACGATGGAGGGTATGAGACCTCTTCAGAGGACCACCACTAGCCCCTACGATGGAGGGTATGAGACCTCTTCAGAGGACCACCACCAGCCCCTACGATGGAGGGTATGAGACCTCTTCAGAGGACCACCACTAGCCCCTACGATGGAGGGTATGAGACCTCTTCAGAGGACCACCACCAGCCCCTACGATGGAGGGGATGAGACCTCTTCAGAGGACCACCACCAGCCCCTACGATGGAGGGTATGAGACCTCTTCAGAGGACCACCACCAGCCCCTACAATGGAGGGTATGAGACCTCTTCAGAGGACCACCACCAGCCCCTACGATGGAGGGTATGAGACCTCTTCAGAGGACTACCACCAGCCCCTACGATGGAGGGGATGAGACCTCTTCAGAGGACCACCACCAGCCCCTACGATGGAGGGTATGAGACCTCTTCAGAGGACCACCACCAGCCCCTACGATGGAGGGTATGAGACCTCTTCAGAGGACCACCACCAGCCCCTACGATGGAGGGTATGAGACCTCTTCAGAGGACCACCACCAGCCCCTACGATGGAGGGGATGAGACCTCTTCAGAGGACCACCACCAGCCCCTACAATGGAGGGTATGAGACCTCTTCAGAGGACCACCACTAGCCCCTACGATGGAGGGTATGAGACCTCTTCAGAGGACCACCACCAGCCCCTACGATGGAGGGTATGAGACCTCTTCAGAGGACCACCACTAGCCCCTACGATGGAGGGTATGAGACCTCTTCAGAGGACCACCACCAGCCCCTACGATGGAGGGTATGAGACCTCTTCAGAGGACCACCACTAGCCCCTACGATGGAGGGTATGAGACCTCTTCAGAGGACCACCACCAGCCCCTACGATGGAGGGTATGAGACCTCTTCAGAGGACCACCACCAGCCCCTACGATGGAGGGTATGAGACCTCTTCAGAGGACCACCACCAGCCCCTACGATGGAGGGGATGAGACCTCTTCAGAGGACCACCACCAGCCCCTACGATGGAGGGGATGAGACTTCTTCAGAGGACCACCACCAGCCCCTACAATGGAGGGTATGAGACCTCTTCAGAGGACCACCACCAGTCCCTACGATGGAGGGTATGAGACCTCTTCAGAGGACCACCACCAGCCCCTACGATGGAGGGTATGAGACCTCTTCAGAGGACCACCACCAGCCCCTACGATGGAGGGGATGAGACCTCTTCAGAGGACCACCACCAGCCCCTACGATGGAGGGGATGAGACCTCTTCAGAGGACCACCACCAGCCCCTACAATGGAGGGTATGAGACCTCTTCAGAGGATCACCACCAGCCCCTATGATGGAGGGTATGAGACCTCTTCAGAGGACCACCACCAGCCCCTACGATGGAGGGTATGAGACCTCTTCAGAGGACCACCACCAGCCCCTACGATGGAGGGTATGAGACCTCTTCAGAGGACCACCACCAGCCCCTACGATGGAGGGGATGAGACCTCTTCAGAGGACCACCACCAGCCCCTACGATGGAGGTATGAGACCTCTTCAGAGGACCACCACCAGCCCCTACGATGGAGGGTATGAGACCTCTTCAGAGGACCACCACCAGCCCCTATGATGGAGGGTATGAGACCTCTTCAGAGGACCACCACCAGCCCCTACGATGGAGGGTATGAGACCTCTTCAGAGGACCACCACCAGCCCCTATGATGGAGGGTATGAGACCTCTTCAGAGGACCACCACCAGCCCCTATGATGGAGGGTATGAGACCTCTTCAGAGGACCACCACCAGCCCCTACGATGGAGGGTATGAGACCTCTTCAGAGGACCACCACCAGCCCCTACGATGGAGGGGATGAGACCTCTTTAGAGGACCACCACCAGCCCCTACGATGGAGGGTATGAGACCTCTTCAGAGGACCACCACCAGCCCCTACGATGGAGGGGATGAGACCTCTTCAGAGGACCACCACCAGCCCCTACGATGGAGGTATGAGACCTCTTCAGAGGATCACCACCAGCCCCTACGATGGAGGTATGAGACCTCTTCAGAGGACCACCACCAGCCCCTACAATGGAGGGTATGAGACCTCTTCAGAGGACCACCACCATCCCCTACGATGGAGGGTATGAGACCTCTTCAGAGGACTACCACCAGCCCCTACGATGGAGGGGATGAGACCTCTTCAGAGGACCACCACCAGCCCCTACGATGGAGGGTATGAGACCTCTTCAGAGGACCACCACCAGCCCCTACAATGGAGGTATGAGACCTCTTCAGAGGACCACCACCAGCCCCTACGATGGAGGGTATGAGACCTCTTCAGAGGACCACCACCAGCCCCTACGATGGAGGGTATGAGACCTCTTCAGAGGACCACCACCAGCCCCTACGATGGAGGGTATGAGACCTCTTCAGAGGACCACCACCAGCCCCTACGATGGAGGGTATGAGACCTCTTCAGAGGACCACCACCAGCCCCTACGATGGAGGGTATGAGACCTCTTCAGAGGACCACCACTAGCCCCTACGATGGAGGTATGAGACCTCTTCAGAGGACCACCACTAGCCCCTACGATGGAGGGTATGAGACCTCTTCAGAGGACCACCACCAGCCCCTACGATGGAGGGTATGAGACCTCTTCAGAGGACCACCACCAGCCCCTACAATGGAGGGTATGAGACCTCTTCAGAGGACCACCACTAGCCCCTACGATGGAGGGTATGAGACCTCTTCAGAGGACCACCACCAGCCCCTACGATGGAGGGTATGAGACCTCTTCAGAGGACCACCACCAGCCCCTACGATGGAGGGTATGAGACCTCTTCAGAGGACCACCACTAGCCCCTACGATGGAGGGTATGAGACCTCTTCAGAGGACCACCACCAGTCCCTACGATGGAGGGTATGAGACCTCTTCAGAGGACCACCACCAGTCCCTACGATGGAGGGTATGAGACCTCTTCAGAGGACCACCACCAGCCCCTACGATGGAGGGTATGAGACCTCTTCAGAGGACCACCACTAGCCCCTACGATGGAGGGTATGAGACCTCTTCAGAGGACCACCACCAGCCCCTACGATGGAGGGTATGAGACCTCTTCAGAGGACCACCACTAGCCCCTACGATGGAGGGTATGAGACCTCTTCAGAGGACCACCACCAGCCCCTACGATGGAGGGTATGAGACCTCTTCAGAGGACCACCACTAGCCCCTACGATGGAGGGTATGAGACCTCTTCAGAGGACCACCACCAGCCCCTACGATGGAGGGATGAGACCTCTTCAGAGGACCACCACCAGCCCCTACGATGGAGGGTATGAGACCTCTTCAGAGGACCACCACCAGCCCCTACGATGGAGGGTATGAGACCTCTTCAGAGGACCACCACCAGCCCCTACGATGGAGGGTATGAGACCTCTTCAGAGGACTACCACCAGCCCCTACGATGGAGGGGATGAGACCTCTTCAGAGGACCACCACCAGCCCCTACGATGGAGGGTATGAGACCTCTTCAGAGGACCACCACCAGCCCCTACGATGGAGGGTATGAGACCTCTTCAGAGGACCACCACCAGCCCCTACGATGGAGGGTATGAGACCTCTTCAGAGGACCACCACCAGCCCCTACGATGGAGGGTATGAGACCTCTTCAGAGGACCACCACCAGCCCCTACGATGGAGGGTATGAGACCTCTTCAGAGGACCACCACCAGCCCCTACGATGGAGGGTATGAGACCTCTTCAGAGGACCACCACTAGCCCCTACGATGGAGGGTATGAGACCTCTTCAGAGGACCACCACTAGCCCCTACGATGGAGGGTATGAGACCTCTTCAGAGGACCACCACTAGCCCCTACGATGGAGGGTATGAGACCTCTTCAGAGGACCACCACCAGCCCCTACGATGGAGGGTATGAGACCTCTTCAGAGGACCACCACCAGCCCCTACGATGGAGGGTATGAGACCTCTTCAGAGGACCACCACCAGCCCCTACGATGGAGGGTATGAGACCTCTTCAGAGGACCACCACCAGCCCCTACGATGGAGGGTATGAGACCTCTTCAGAGGACCACCACTAGCCCCTACGATGGAGGGTATGAGACCTCTTCAGAGGACCACCACTAGCCCCTACGATGGAGGGTATGAGACCTCTTCAGAGGACCACCACCAGTCCCTACGATGGAGGGTATGAGACCTCTTCAGAGGACCACCACCAGTCCCTACGATGGAGGGTATGAGACCTCTTCAGAGGACCACCACCAGCCCCTACGATGGAGGGTATGAGACCTCTTCAGAGGACCACCACTAGCCCCTACGATGGAGGGTATGAGACCTCTTCAGAGGACCACCACCAGCCCCTACGATGGAGGGTATGAGACCTCTTCAGAGGACCACCACTAGCCCCTACGATGGAGGGTATGAGACCTCTTCAGAGGACCACCACCAGCCCCTACGATGGAGGGTATGAGACCTCTTCAGAGGACCACCACTAGCCCCTACGATGGAGGGTATGAGACCTCTTCAGAGGACCACCACCAGCCCCTACGATGGAGGGGATGAGACCTCTTCAGAGGACCACCACCAGCCCCTACGATGGAGGGTATGAGACCTCTTCAGAGGACCACCACCAGCCCCTACGATGGAGGGTATGAGACCTCTTCAGAGGACCACCACTAGCCCCTACGATGGAGGTATGAGACCTCTTCAGAGGACCACCACCAGCCCCTACGATGGAGGGTATGAGACCTCTTCAGAGGACCACCACCAGCCCCTACGATGGAGGGTATGAGACCTCTTCAGAGGACCACCACCAGCCCCTACAATGGAGGGGATGAGACCTCTTCAGAGGACCACCACTAGCCCCTACGATGGAGGGTATGAGACCTCTTCAGAGGATCACCACCAGCCTCTACAATGGAGGGTATGAGACCTCTTCAGAGGACCACCACTAGCCCCTACGATGGAGGGTATGAGACCTCTTCAGAGGACCACCACCAGCCCCTACGATGGAGGGTATGAGACCTCTTCAGAGGACTACCACCAGCCCCTACGATGGAGGGTATGAGACCTCTTCAGAGGACCACCACTAGCCCCTACGATGGAGGGTATGAGACCTCTTCAGAGGACCACCACCAGCCCCTACGATGGAGGGGATGAGACCTCTTCAGAGGACCACCACCAGCCCCTACAATGGAGGGTATGAGACCTCTTCAGAGGACCACCACCAGCCCCTACGATGGAGGGTATGAGACCTCTTCAGAGGACCACCACTAGCCCCTACGATGGAAATGAGACCTCTTCAGAGGACCACCACCAGCCCCTATGATGGAGGGTATGAGACCTCTTCAGAGGACCACCACCAGCCCCTACGATGGAGGGGATGAGGCCTCTTCAGAGGACCACCACCAGCCCCTACGATGGAGGATGAGACCTGTGGACATCTTCATGCTTATCAACTCTATGAGCATCAGGCCAAAAGGATTCTGCACAGATGTTGTCTTATGCGTGTTCGATGCATGAACACTAGATGGGGCCTGCTCTCTCTGCTCTCCTGAAGTTCACGATCAGCCCCTTCAGTTTGTTGACTTTGAGGGAGAGGGTATTTTCCTGGCACCACTCCGCCAGGGCCCTCACCTCCCTCTAGGGCGTCTCGTTGGTAATCAGGCCTACCACCGTTGTGTTGTTTTGATGATTGAGTTGGAGATGTGCATGACCACTCAGTCATGGGTAAACAGGGAGTACAGGAGGGGTCTGTGGTTTATGCTGATATGCCCAGTTCCTCTGCCAAAATGAAAGCAAACAGACAGGTTAAGAAATTAGAAAAGTATTAGGAAATGTAATTATAACTTTACAGTTCCTACAGTATCAAATACACCTAAACCAATCTAGTGTCTAATCCAAAGTTCAGTTAAGAAGTGTATTTACATCTGTAATCAAAGTTCAGTTAAGAAGTGTATTTACATCTGTAATCAAAGTTCAGTTAAGAAGTGTATTTACATCTGTAATCAAAGTTCAGTTAAGAAGTGTATTTACATCTGTAATCAAAGTTCCTTGACCTCACATGTGTGTGCTGCCTTTGACGAATTACCCTAGTCCTATCAAACATGGTGGATAAATGAAGAGTTTACTCAGGCCGTTTACCATTGAGGCAAACAAGTCAGTAACAGTCTACTTAACCGGGTGTGTCTTGCACAGACATCAATGCAATAGGAGCTGGTTGTTGTCTACTTAACATTAGTTAATTGACTTTCATAGACAGATGGGTTGTTTAGCAACAAAACTGATGTAGCAAAACAGGCTGGGTTGGCTTAGAATCAAAGGATCCCTTCCACATTTAATAAATAAATGTGCACAATGAGTGTGGTGGTTTATTTCCGCTTACCAAATGAGGAGAGTTACAAACTTCACACTCCAGTCTGAATTATACTTAAACTTCATCTTTACTAATAGTAAGAGCTTTGCAATAGCATTTGACTTTCAAAGATGCGCCATCGCTAATGAACCATTGGAAGTCACAACAGAAAAGTATAAAGATATTTTATAGCCAAGATACACCGCTCTCAACCTACATGGTGAACCACAGATCTTAGGAACAGTTCACAAAGGGACTTTATAATTTAGCCAGATAACATTCGCTATAAATTATCATTCAGTTTGGTCCCTAAGACGAGGTTCTAATCTTGTTCCTGGTACTTCATAGCACATAACCATTACCTCATCCAATGGCATAACTCAATTGTCATCTCTAGATACTCCCATCTCAAGTGAAACCCCTTCTTGACCCCTCTCCCGGACAAGCTCACTGAGGGGAGTGAGCCTCTAGGTCATACACTATCACAGGATAAGTGCAACACCAGAGAGGACATACAATGGTTCCAGACACTGCCATACACCTCCCGCCACTGCCCATTAATCACACCATCCCTTCACATGATTTAAGAATAGGTAAAGAAACATTCACATATGAAAACCATGTTCCATCCTGTCCTCTTCCCTTTCTTATATTCTGCTTAGCACCAGAGACATGTAAAAGACAAGCCTGACCTCTCCTCTCTGGGCCCTAAGTGACTGAGCCCCAGCTGAGGGAAGAAATGCAACTGCCAACACCAGAGTCATTAGTAATATATTCTAATAAAAAGTACATCACATAAGAATATTATGCAGATAAGAAATCTTAATGACTTATGTTACCCAACTCATTCTGTTTCATCCACCACATGAGTACTTGTTGTCCCTCAAATACATTGTTACAGTTTTGGTTAGCTAGCTAGTGAATTTTAGCCATTATTCGCATAGACAAGAGTCAAAACACCTCAAAACAAGACATGGTATCGATAACAATATGTACAATGATCCTACGGTTCCTCACATGGCAGCTTCTTGTTATTGTTGCTAGCTATATGACCTTCCAGAATCATAACACACGGACATCTGCCCCATCGATGAGCACGCATCGTCTCTGTGACGTTTATGAACCAGAAAAAAACAGCTAGTGGGGTGTCTCACCTCTTCTTCCATCTCTGGTCCTATTTCGGTTGTCAAAAGTTACCACAGCCACAAAGTCAAAATGGACTATATCATAAAATTACATGAAAACCACAAATATTTTTGGGGTCTTAATTTGAAGTTAGGCATAAGGTTAGGTTTAGAATTAGTTTTTAAGAATATAAATTGTTGAAACAGGTGGGTTTTAGCCATAACTATGACTTTGTGGCAACTAGATTTAGCAGATGCTCTTATGCAGAGTGACTTAACAGGAGCAATTACGTGTAAGTGCCTCGCTCAAGTGCACATACACATGTTTCACCTAGTCGGCTGGGTGATTCAAACCAGCGATCAACGATTAGGTTACTGACAACCGAACTGACATCATATTCATTAGTACCACTGCATATGTTCAATTATTCAGATACCAGAATATAGTTCATTTCCCCCACCTTCTGATGTTCACAGAATCTCTATGTTAACCAAGGGTTTTGCAACATCACCTACTGTAACATCAGTAGGGTAGAGAGAGGAAAAAGGGGGGAAGAGGTATTTATGACTGTCATAAACCTAACCCCAGACCAACTTCATGACAACTGCAATAAATCGGTTAGAGATTCAGTTGTCAGTCTATCTAACTCGTGCAACCCTCAATTTAGTCCATATCTGCCATGCTGCCAAGGCCTCTAATGTTAACATAAAGACCCAAATCTTTAGTTCTGTGTGCCCGGACAGAACTCATCAAATGTCTCTCAAATTTAATAATATCCAGTGTGCACAGACGTCAATTCAACATCTATTACACGTAGGTTTAACGTAATTTAATTGAGATGACTTGGAAACAACTTTGATTCAACCAGTGTGTGCTGTGGTGGAAAATTACTAACTAGGCTCTGTCTATTCTATATTAAACTTATAGAACTGGCTATTCTTTGTTTCTCTACCGATACAGACTGTCCGTGTCTGTTCTAGTCATAAGCAGTGGCGGTTCTAGCTTGTATGGTTCCCTGGGCGAACCAAAAAAACAGCACCATTCTGCACTAACTGTAATTTTTATTCAGACATTTGGAACAACACAAATGAATAACCATAACATTTAAAACTATATAAATATTTATACAAAAATAAGACTCATAAATATCAAAAAGAAGTAACAAAGACAACAAACAAATTGTAGTATACAAATACAAATAAAAAAGGAATCAAATTATTACACTATTACCCTATTGCTATACAGTATCACACAAATACACAAATAGAATAACACAATTATAAAAAAGAGAACCTGATTATTACACTATTGCACTTCAAACAAGAAACACACTGTCACGATCGTTGTTGGAAGCATACTCGGACCAAAGCGCAGCGTGATATGGGTTCCACAATAAAGAGTAAATGAAACATGACGTTCTGGAGTGCTCACAGGTAACAACACAAAAACAAGATCCCACAAACACAGTAGGAAAATGGCTGCTAAATATGATCCCCAATCAGCTGCCTCTGATTGGGAACCATACCAGGCCAACATAGAAATACACACACTAGATCACCACCCTAGTCACACACCGACCTAATCAAAATAGAGAATAAAAAGGCTCTCTATGGTCAGGGCGTGACACACACAAACTAAATTGCACAACTAATTGCATTACTAATTGCATTGGTACTGTACTGTTAGAGGTGTGCTATTTGATAGATTCCCCGCTCCCCCTACCTTGGGCTTCCAGTGGGGGAGACCTGAGGTCAACCTGCACCTGCCTCCTCCCCAACTCGTACTTCTAAGTGGGAGACCTTCCCAGGCAGTAGCCTGTCTAGCTCACAAACTAGAATCAGGGGTACAGTCCGACAAGGTTAATTGACCCACAGTCCCACACGGTGACATGATATCATTGACGTGACATGCAAATGATCGATAAAAAAACAGATTGCGTAAATGTCACCATTCTGATCTTTATTTTTGTTTTCTATTTTAATTATTATTATTTTTGTGCGGGAGCCCCATGCCGCCCCTGGCTGCCCATGTTGGCAATGCCCAAATCCGCCACTGGTCATAAGAATGGATGAAACCACAGTATGTGACACATCCTGTTACTCAGTATCTATAGGATCCCAATTGTGTGGAAACTGAGGAGAAGAGAGAATAGCATGATTAGCAGTATCATGATCTAATCATTCAGACTATACCCAGTGTCAGCAGATAGTGCAAAGAAACGATAATCACTAGTTGTGTAACTATGTACCCATCCATTGTTTCCACACATCTGCTAGCTGCACAATAGATAAGGAGGTTGTACTTTTCTATAAAAGCTGAAATGCAACTCTATTCATTGGGCCCTTAACTCTGCACCATTGAGTGATTGTTAATTAACTGCTCCATTTTAGTAAATCTTATAATAAAGTTGTTGTTTGAAGAATCTACAGTCTCTCTTCCTTTTTGTTAGAATTTCCACAACAATTTGGCAACGAGGATGGGATGGCTAACTCCACTTGCTGATCATTCCCGGGAGACCAAGGTTAACACAGTAAAGGGACACGCCTCGTACCCAGCAGGGGGCTTCATTGGATGGATATGCCATCCCAAAGAAATAGAGAGTTAAGTGTGAGACTGATATTCTTAAACACAACCTACAATTGGGGGAAAGCTCTGGGAGTTTTCAGAAAATCCTTATCTGGGAACAGGTTGTGCACAATAGGTCTGGGGACTGAGACTCTGTTTGGAACAGAGAATTGGGGGTATTTCATGACATTACATGGTCTACGATCATAAGATGTAAATGCATGAGATTACATTTCAGGATGAGATCCTAATTTAGAAATAATATACATTTTCCTGCAGGTAAAAATAAATATTCTAATAATAATAAATCAGTGGAGTGGTAAAACAGTTGGTTATGATTGGGAAACCAGCTATACATTTTAAACCTACATGGAAATTTGCATAGGAGGAACTACCATGTGGGTATAAAAGGAAAAATGACATAGAGTAATGAAAAAATATTTTGACGGAGAAGAAATGACTCCTTTTAAATTAAAAGAAAGGAAGATTTTCCTAACCAAATAATGTTTGTTTTGTGTGTTTGTTTCTGTTTCCTGAGTGTGTGTCACGTTCGTTATAAGGATCGGACCAAGGCGCAGCGTGGTATGCGTACATTCTTATAACAAACGTGACAGAAGATCCCACCACAAAAAGACCAAGCAGCGTGTTCAAGAGGAGCAGACATCATGAACATGGAATGAGATTTTGGACGGTAAAGGATCCTGGACGTGGGACGAAATCAAGGCCAGAAAGGATCGCCTTCTATGGAAGCAGGCGGAGGTAGCTACAGAGGAATGGTGACGATACGAGGGGTCACGGCTAGCACGGAAGCCCGAGAGGCATTAGCGGAGTCAGAGTTTAGACCTGAGCCAACTCCCCGTGCTTACCGTGGGGAGCGTGTGACTGGTCAGGCACCGTGTTACGCAGTAATGCGCACGGTGTCTCCAGTGTGCATTCATAGCCCTGTGCGCTCTATTCCAGCTCGCATCGGCTGGGCTAGAATGGGCATCCAGCCAGGACGGATGGTGCCGGTTCAGCGCTCCTGGTCACCAGTACGCCTCCTTGGACCAGGATATCCTGCGCCGGCTCTGCGTACTGTGTCTCCGGTGCATCTGCACAGCCCAGTGCGTCCTGTGCCAGCACCCCGCATTTGCAGGGCGAAAATAAACATCCAGCCAGGACGGTAGTTGTGCCAGCGCTACTCTCCAGACCTCCAGTGCGCCTCCACAGTCCAGTATGTCCTGTGCCTCCTCCCCTCACTCGCCCTGAGGTGCATGTCATCAGCCCGGTGCAGTCCAGTACGTCCTGTAACTCTTCCTTGCACTCGCCCTGAGGTGCATGTCACCAGCCCAGAATGTTTGCATAAGGGTGTTAGTTGCAGGTTCTAGCAGAGATAGTGTTGTCCTTTCAGACACTATTGTCAACTTTCAGTGAGGGTTTTGGCAAAGTAGTTACAACGCTTGAAAGAATAGCCCTGTATACAGGAGGCCACCTCACTGGAATGGAAGTTCTCTGTAGTAGGAGCATCACATCTACTGCACAGTGTGCCAAATGATAGGATACCATTGCTGTACATTCATACCCCCAGGGTGAGGGTAACTTGACTATTGTAGTGGAACATCTGAAAGAGCTCAGCGTTGATCTCTCAAGCGAACACCAACCAGACAACGACTGGAATCCATTTGGATTAGAATCTTTAATTGTAACTGCGCTTTCGGTCAGTTGATGTTCCAATGATAATGTCTCCACAAACAATAGTGGAAAAGATAAGGCCACACAGGCTGTGTTTACACAGGCAGCCCAATTCTAATATTTAGCACATAAGGGGGGCTAACTGTGTAACTGAAGCCACAGAGAGCCTGAGATAATTACAGACACCGGTGGTGATGATCTAGTCTCGCGTCCTCTCTCCTTGTCTCCTTCTCAAAACCCTTTGGAGGAGGAAAAGAAGTGTCTGAATTGGGCTTCTCTGTCCCGCTATTGTTTGTGGAGACATGCTCTGTATCTGTGCTTTTATTAAACCTTTATTTAAGACTGCTGTAAGACATATCCCCACATGGACAGGCTGCACCCTTGGTTGTGTTGTTGAACTGTCCTAAGATTAAAAGTTTGTGTGAACTGTCCAAAGTTCACAAAAATTCATATAATTTCTTTGCTTTTTAAATGTCTAATTCATATAATTTCTTTGCTTTTTTAAATGTCTAATGCGGTCCAAGGCAGGGCTGTGCCTACAGACCTTTTGGGAGGCGTGGGCTTAAAAGAAAAGGGTCACCCCCAAAAAAAAAAGGTTCCCCACAACCGCAATCACAGACTGGTTGAGCAATTATTACAAGAAAAGGGGAAAGCAGCTGCACAGCCAACTGAGTCTGTATCTGTAGACTACTGTCTACACCTAACCAAATGAGTCAAGCCTGATCCCCATAAGCTGAATCCCACAACCTTGCATGTATGTCTGTGTGCACATGACTGTGTACGTAGGGTCTACATTCATTTCAGTTGAGGTATATTGGTTATGCCTCAAGTGAATTTCAGATTTTTTTGTTTTTGCTCATATTTCCTGGCCTGGTCCCAGATCTGTTTATGGTCTTGCCAAGACCTGTCATCGTCAAGCCAAACATGACAAAGAGTTGGCATGAGGGCACAGACTGACACTCAGGCAGTTTTCTCCCTCTGTAACTTAACTTCCAATCCTGCTCTAATTCTTTCCCCTTTTCCTTTCCGCAGTAACTCCCACTCTGGGCCAGACATGTCTGTGATAGTGGGAGAGGGGCGGTTCATAGCCCAGAGGGTCACCAGAAGCATCACCTACTACTACACCAGCCGGACACCAGGGGCGGTACCCCTGCCCCCTCTCCTCCCACCATCTCCCCACCTCCTCCCATCGAGACGCTCCTTTTCCCTCACCTTCGTACTCCCTCTCCACCCCCTTGCTCCCAGACTTGCCCTCTCACCACGACGTTTCCTCAGTTGTCACCCCTTCCGCTTTGGATGTACCAACCCTCTCTCCATCCTCGCCCACCTCCTCCCCCGTCCCCTCCTCCTGCTTTTCCCGTGGCTGGGCGCCCGACCGGGGGCCATGGCGAAGCACCGGGACCTCTACCTGGAACGCGGCCTGGACATCCTATCAGTGGAGAGCACTGTGTGGCACTTCCTGTGGCCTCGCTGGGGGCTGGAGTATGGGGCTGAGGTCCTGGAGGTCCTGGGAGACCCGCGTTTCAAAGGTCGCCCCTTCTGGTCCACGCCTTCTCCATCGGCGGGTACACCTTCACCCAGCTGCTCAGCCAGATGGTCAGGGAGCCACACAAGTACCCAGGCCTGGCCCAACGGGTCGTAGGACATGTCTATGACAGCATGGTGGTCGGATCGCTGGAGCATATGGCTAAAGGTGAGAGAGGGGAAGGAAAGGAGGTAGGATTGTCAGTTTGGATTATTACTCTGAGAGAGGAGAGGGATCTACTACTGAGACGGTGTGTGGGTGTGTGTATGGGTTAGTTTGTGTGTGGATGTGTGGCAGAGAAAATCATTTGAAATGTAATTAACCTTGACTGGTAAATAAAATAACCTGTGTGTGTCTGTGTGTGTCTGTGTGTGCCTCAGGCCTGGGTCTGACCCTGTTCCCTCATATTGAGCCCCTGGTGCGATACACTGCTCTGCTCTACTTCTGGCTCTTCAAGTCCCAGACGGTGTACTACTACGACAAGTCAATCCAGGTCTTCTACAACAGCCCCGTCACCGCCCCGGCGCTCTTCTTCTTCTGCGAGAACGACGCGTTGTGTGACCCCATCGTCATGGAGGCGGTCCTCGACTTCTGGAAGAAGCGGGGCGTTGCTGTGGAAACCAGGAAGTGGAAGGAGTCTGTGCACGCTGCTCATCTGCGCTGTCACCCGAAGGAGTACCTCTCAACACTGGAGACATTTTTTCACTCGCTCAACATCGCCCCTCTCAGGGCTAAGATGTAAATGGTTCATGTGATAATCACATTGAGGGGTTTGATAATTCAGTAAATCCGGCAAACTCCAAAACAAATGTTAGAACAGATGTTATAACAATATTATAACATAGTATAACAGTGTAGTCATGTAGCATGTAAACGTTTATCCATAGAAACTTGTTTGACACATACTCAGCATGTGGGTCACGAGGAATCAAACCCTCAACACACTAGTTTTACTTCCCTGTTGCTATAATAACAACATATCCAATCCTAACTCCTAGCATGTGTTTTGACTGTGCTACGCATTATTATCTATTTGTACAGATATGGGATCTTAATTTGACCTGCATTGTCGTAGCAAAATAATGAATGTTTAGTCCATAATGTTTCTTGGTCAGTGGTCAGGCTATTAAAAGTTGGCAACATGAAAAGTGCATTACTGTTAATATAATTGTGTTAGTGTGGGTTTTCTGTGAATGTATGTAAATCACGAAGCTCATCTTCATTTCCTGAAAAATTCTCAGCAACAAGAGTGATCAAATTAAGTTACTATATCTGTATGTGAGCTTACACAATATTGTCCATGACACAGTCCATCGGACCAGTTAACAGCAAGGTCACTGTGTTTATGGTGAAACACATGACAGACGCAACTTCACTATATGTTGATTCGCAATAGATTTATTTAGTATTCATTGTAAATATTGATTGTAATTGTTTTTACATGAGTAAATATTCATTCTCAATAGCGGGTGACAGGGAGGGAGTACAGAGAGGGAGAGGAAACATTTTGAAGATGAGGAAGAACTGAAGAGGAAGAATACAGAAAGGAGTGTGAGGGTATGACGAAAGGAAAGAAATAGAAAAGAAACACAGGAGATAAGGAAGAGATAATATGAGAGAGTCGGGGGAAAAAAAAGAGAGAGTTCATGCCTGTCAATTCAATGAGCAGTGAGTACCAAACAATCTGTGGGGGTTTTCATATCAGGCATTTCTGGCACCTGTTGCATATTTCATCTACTTTGTATTCAACTTTTTAAAGTCTGTTTTGGTCTCACAAAACTGAGTGTTCTTTATGAGGAAGCAAGGTTAAGTATGTGAGGACGTATCACGGCCAAGGGTACATGCTGTGAACTGCCATGTGATGTTGACTGCACACACATGGGTTTGACATCGAGGAACAACCTGTGCTTAACCTCGGGCACATGCACAAAGAGACTTTGAACCATGCATAAATACAGGCACACACACACACACACACACACACACATGCACGTGTAACAGGGTAGAACTGTTGATATTGTGAATGTAGCCTTGTTGGATTGTCAGTCCCAGTTGTGGCTCATTGTTGATTAAGGGTGTGGCCCACAGTATTTACGTAAGCTCTGTTTAGTCAGGGGTTCCCCTTTACTATGTTAAGGTCGTTGTGCCTTGGGTGTTTGGTAAATCCTGTCCTAGACTTCAGGCTACAGGAAGAGTATTTTGTGCATTGTTCATACGTTACACACAGTAAGTGTGCAGAAAGAAGACTGAATAAGGATAGAAAATAAACTAATGGGTCAAATAGTATCAGAATAAAATTGGTAGACTGTTAGACGCATGAACACTGTTGTTACAACTGGTCTTAGAGCAGTTTGATTATTCTGTAGGGAAATCCAAGACACTCCATTTAGTATGCCATGTCATGTTTAGTATGATTGCATAAGACAGATGTTTACTTACGGCAAACATGAAAGTAGGGTAGCTGGATGGGTGGGCGTATAACATAAACGTCTAGCAACCCAAATGTTGAGAGTTCGAATCTCATCCCAGACAACAAACATTTTAGCTAATGATCAACTTATTCCTCCCTATTTTACCCATATATTTTGAATGTATTGATATGTAGGCTATGTGTGCTGTTTTTAAATGTATGTAGTACTGTTCTTGTCTATGTTGTGTATTATGTCATGTTTCATGTTCTGTGTGGACCACAGGAAGGGTGATGAGACCTCTTCAGAGGACCACCACCAGCCCCTATGATGGAGGGTATGAGACCTCTTCAGAGGACCACCACCAGCCCCTACGATGGAGGGTATGAGACCTCTTCAGAGGACCACCACCAGCCCCTACGATGGAGGGTATGAGACCTCTTCAGAGGACCACCACTAGCCCTTACGATGGAGGGTATGAGACCTCTTCAGAGGACCACCACCAGCCCCTATGATGGAGGGTATGAGACCTCTTCAGAGGACCACCACCAGCCCCTACGATGGAGGGTATGAGACCTCTTCAGAGGACCACCACCAGCCCCTACGATGGAGGGTATGAGACCTCTTCAGAGGACCACCACTAGCCCTTACGATGGAGGGTATGAGACCTCTTCAGAGGACCACCACCAGCCCCTATGATGGAGGGTATGAGACCTCTTCAGAGGACCACCACCAGCCCCTACGATGGAGGGTATGAGACCTCTTCAGAGGACCACCACCAGCCCCTACGATGGAGGGTATGAGACCTCTTCAGAGGACCACCACCAGCCCCTACGATGGAGGGTATGAGACCTCTTCAGAGGACCACCACCAGCCCCTACGATGGAGGGTATGAGACCTCTTCAGAGCACCACCAGCCCCTACGATGGAGGGGATGAGACCTCTTCAGAGGACCACCACCAGCCCCTACGATGGAGGGGATGAGACCTCTTCAGAGGATCACCACCAGCCCCTACGATGGAGGGTATGAGACCTCTTCAGAGGACCACCACCAGCCCCTACGATGGAGGGGATGAGACCTCTTCAGAGGACCACCACCAGCCCCTACGATGGAGGGTATGAGACCTCTTCAGAGGATCACCACCAGCCCCTACGATGGAGGGTATGAGACCTCTTCAGAGGACCACCACCAGCCCCTACGATGGAGGGTATGAGACCTCTTCAGAGGATCACCACCAGCCCCTACGATGGAGGGTATGAGACCTCTTCAGAGGACCACCACTAGCCCTTACGATGGAGGGGATGAGACCTCTTCAGAGGACCACCACCAGCCCCTACAATGGAGGGTATGAGACCTCTTCAGAGGACCACCACCAGCCCTTACGATGGAGGGGATGAGACCTCTTCAGAGGACCACCACCAGCCCCTACGATGGAGGGGATGAGACCTCTTCAGAGGACCACCACTAGCCCCTACGATGGAGGGGATGAGACCTCTTCAGAGGACCACCACTAGCCCCTACGATGGAGGGTATGAGACCTCTTCAGAGGACCACCACCAGCCCCTATGATGGAGGGTATGAGACCTCTTCAGAGGACCACCACCAGCCCCTATGATGGAGGGTATGAGACCTCTTCAGAGGACCACCACCAGCCCCTATGATGGAGGGTATGAGACCTATGGACATCTTCATGCTTATCAACTCTATGAGCATCAGGCCAAAAGGATTCTGCACAGATGTTGTCTTATGCGTGTTCGATGCATGAACACTAGATGGGGCCTGCTCTCTCTGCTGTCTCCTGAAGTTCACGATCAGCCCCTTCAGTTTGTTGACTTTGAGGGAGAGGGTATTTTCCTGGCACCACTCCGCCAGGGCCCTCACCTCCCTCTAGGGCGTCTCGTTGGTAATCAGGCCTACCACCGTTGTGTTGTTTTGATGATTGAGTTGGAGATGTGCATGACCACTCAGTCATGGGTAAACAGGGAGTACAGGAGGGGTCTGTGGTTTATGCTGATATGCCCAGTTCCTCTGCCAAAATGAAAGCAAACAGACAGGTTAAGAAATTAGAAAAGTATTAGGAAATGTAATTATAACTTTACAGTTCCTACAGTATCAAATACACCTAAACCAATCTAGTGTCTAATCCAAAGTTCAGTTAAGAATAGTGTATTTACATCTGTAATCAAAGTTCAGTTAAGAATAGTGTATTTACATCTGTAATCAAAGTTCAGTTAAGAATAGTGTATTTACATCTGTAATCAAAGTTCAGTTAAGAAGTGTATTTACATCTGTAATCAAAGTTCAGTTAAGAAGTGTATTTACATCTGTAATCAAAGTTCAGTTAAGAAGTGTATTTACATCTGTAATCAAAGTTCAGTTAAGAAGTGTATTTACATCTGTAATCAAAGTTCCTTGACCTCACATGTGTGTGCTGCCTTTGACGAATTACCCTAGTCCTATCAAACATGGTGGATAAATGAAGAGTTTACTCAGGCCGTTTACCATTGGAGGCAAACAAGTCAGTAACAGTCTACTTAACCGGGTGTGTCTTGCACAGACATCAATGCAATAGGAGCTGGTTGTTGTCTACTTAACATTAGTTAATTGACTTTCATAGACAGATGGGTTGTTTAGCAACAAAACTGATGTAGCAAAACAGGCTGGGTTGGCTTAGAATCAAAGGATCCCTTCCACATTTAATAAATAAATGTGCACAATGAGTGTGGTGGTTTATTTCCGCTTTACCAAATGAGGAGAGTTACAAACTTCACACTCCAGTCTGAATTATACTTAAACTTCATCTTTACTAATAGTAAGAGCTTTGCAATAGCATTTGACTTTCAAAGATGCGCCATCGCTAATGAACCATTGGAAGTCACAACAGAAAAATATAAAGATATTTTATGGCCAAGATACACCGCTCTCAACCTACATGATGAACCACAGATCTTAGGAACACTTCACAAAGGGACTTTATAATTTAGCCAGATAACATTCGCTATAAATTATCATTCAGTTTGGTCCCTAAGACGAGGTTCTAATCTTGTTCCTGGTACTTCATAGCACATAACCATTACCTCATCCAATGGCATAACTCAATTGTCATCTCTAGATACTCCCATCTCAAGTGAAACCCCTTCTTGACCCCTCTCCCGGACAAGCTCACTGAGGGGAGTGAGCCTCTAGGTCATACACTATCACAGGATAAGTGCAACACCAGAGAGGACATACAATGGTTCCAGACACTGCCATACACCTCCCGCCACTGCCCATTAATCACACCATCCCTTCACATGATTTAAGAATAGGTAAAGAAACATTCACATATGAAAACCATGTTCCATCCTGTCCTCTTCCCTTTCTTATATTCTGCTTAGCACCAGAGACATGTAAAAGACAAGCCTGACCTCTCCCCTCTCTGGGCCCTAAGTGACTGAGCCCCAGCTGAGGGAAGAAATGCAACTGCCAACACCAGAGTCATTAGTAATATATTCTAATAAAAAGTACATCACATAAGAATATTATGCAGATAAGAAATCTTAATGACTTATGTTACCCAACTCATTCTGTTTCATCCACCACATGAGTACTTGTTGTCCCTCAAATACATTGTTACAGTTTTGGTTAGCTAGCTAGTGAATTTTAGCCATTATTCGCATAGACAAGAGTCAAAACACCTCAAAACAAGACATGGTATCGATAACAATATGTACAATGAGCCTACGGTTCCTCACATGGCAGCTTCTTGTTATTGTTGCTAGCTATATGACCTTCCAGAATCATAACACACGGACATCTGCCCCATCGATGAGCACGCATCGTCTCTGTGACGTTTATGAACCAGAAAAAAACAGCTAGTGGGGTGTCTCACCTCTTCTTCCGTCTCTGGTCCTATTTCGGTTGTCAAAAGTTACCACAGCCACAAAGTCAAAATGGACTATATCATAAAATTACATGAAAACCACAAATATTTTTGGGGTCTTAATTTGAAGTTAGGCATAAGGTTAGGTTTAGAATTAGTTTTTAAGAATATAAATTGTTGAAACAGGTGGGTTTTAGCCATAACTATGACTTTGTGGCAACTAGATTTAGCAGATGCTCTTATGCAGAGTGACTTAACAGGAGCAATTACGTGTAAGTGCCTCGCTCAAGTGCACATACACATGTTTCACCTAGTCAGCTGGGTGATTAAAACCAGCGATCAACGATTAGGTTACTGACAACCGAACTGACATCATATTCATTAGTACCACTGCATATGTTCAATTATTCAGATACCAGAATATAGTTCATTTCCCCCACCTTCTGATGTTCACAGAATCTCTATGTTAACCAAGGGTTTTGCAACATCACCTACTGTAACATCAGTAGGGTAGAGAGAGGAAAAAGGGGGAAGAGGTTTTTATGACTGTCATAAACCTAACCCCAGACCAACTTCATGACAACTGCAATAAATCGGTTAGAGATTCAGTTGTCAGTCTATCTAACTCGTGCAACCCTCAATTTAGTCCATATCTGCCATGCTGCCAAGGCCTCTAATGTTAACATAAAGACCCAAATCTTTAGTTCTGTGTGCCCGGACAGAACTCATCAAATGTCTCTCAAATTTAATAATATCCAGTGTGCACAGACGTCAATTCAACATCTATTACACGTAGGTTTAACGTAATTTAATTGAGATGACTTGGAAACAACTTTGATTCAACCAGTGTGTGCTGTGGTGGAAAATTACTAACTAGGCTCTGTCTATTCTATATTAAACTTATAGAACTGGCTATTCTTTGTTTCTCTACCGATACAGACTGTCCGTGTCTGTTCTAGTCATAAGCAGTGGCGGTTCTAGCTTGTATGGTTCCCTGGGCGAACCAAAAACAGCACCATTCTGCACTAACTGTAATTTTTATTCAGACATTTGGAACAACACAAATGAATAACCATAACATTTAAAACTATATAAATATTTATACAAAAATAAGACTCATAAATATCAAAAAGAAGTAACAAAGACAACAAACAAATTGTAGTATACAAATACAAATAAAAAGGAATGAAATTATTACACTATTACCCTATTGCTATACAGTATCACACAAATACACAAATAGAATAACACAATTATAAAAAGAGAACCTGATTATTACACTATTGCACTTCAAACAAGAAACACACTGTCACGATCGTTGTTGGAAGCATACTCGGACCAAAGCGCAGCGTGATATGGGTTCCACAATAAAGAGTAAATGAAACATGACGTTCTGGAGTGCTCACAGGTAACAACACAAAAACAAGATCCCACAAACACAGTAGGAAAATGGCTGCCTAAATATGATCCCCAATCAGCTGCCTCTGATTGGGAACCATACCAGGCCAACATAGAAATACACACACTAGATCACCACCCTAGTCACACACCGACCTAACCAAAATAGAGAATAAAAAGGCTCTCTATGGTCAGGGCGTGACACACACAAACTAAATTGCACAACTAATTGCATTACTAATTGCATTGGTACTGTACTGTTAGAGGTGTGCTATTTGATAGATTCCCCCGCTCCCCCTACCTTGGGCTTCCAGTGGGGAGACCTGAGGTCAACCTGCACCTGCCTCCTCCCCAACTCGTACTTCTAAGTGGGAGACCTTCCCAGGCAGTAGCCTGTCTAGCTCACAAACTAGAATCAGGGGGTACAGTCCGACAAGGTTAATTGACCCACAGTCCCACACGGTGACATGATATCATTGACGTGACATGCAAATGATCGATAAAAAAACAGATTGCGTAAATGTCACCATTCTGATCTTTATTTTTGTTTTCTATTTTAATTATTATTATTTTTGTGCGGGAGCCCCATGCCGCCCCTGGCTGCCCATGTTGGCAATGCCCAAATCCGCCACTGGTCATAAGAATGGATGAAACCACAGTATGTGACACATCCTGTTACTCAGTATCTACAGGATCCCAATTGTGTGGAAACTGAGGAGAAGAGAGAATAGCATGATTAGCAGTATCATGATCTAATCATTCAGACTATACCCAGTGTCAGCAGATAGTGCAAAGAAACGATAATCACTAGTTGTGTAACTATGTACCCATCCATTGTTTCCACACATCTGCTAGCTGCACAATAGATAAGGAGGTTGTACTTTTCTATAAAAGCTGAAATGCAACTCTATTCATTGGGCCCTTAACTCTGCACCATTGAGTGATTGTTAATTAACTGCTCCATTTTAGTAAATCTTATAATAAAGTTGTTGTTTGAAGAATCTACAGTCTCTCTTCCTTTTTGTTAGAATTTCCACAACAATTTGGCAGCGAGGATGGGATGGCTAACTCCACTTGCTGATCATTCCCGGGAGACCAAGGTTAACACAGTAAAGGGACACGCCTCGTACCCAGCAGGGGGCTTCATTGGATGGATATGCCATCCCAAAGAAATAGAGAGTTAAGTGTGAGACTGATATTCTTAAACACAACCTACAATTGGGGGAAAGCTCTGGGAGTTTTCAGAAAATCCTTATCTGGGAACAGGTTGTGCACAATAGGTCTGGGGACTGAGACTCTGTTTGGAACAGAGAATTGGGGGTATTTCATGACATTACATGGTCTACGATCATAAGATGTAAATGCATGAGATTACATTTCAGGATGAGATCCTAATTTAGAAATAATATACATTTTCCTGCAGGTAAAAATAAATATTCTAATAATAATAAATCAGTGGAGTGGTAAAACAGTTGGTTATGATTGGGAAACCAGCTATACATTTTAAACCTACATGGAAATTTGCATAGGAGGAACTACCATGTGGGTATAAAAGGAAAAATGACATAGAGTAATGAAAAAATATTTTGACGGAGAAGAAATGACTCCTTTTAAATTATAAGAAAGGAAGATTTTCCTAACCAAATAATGTTTGTTTTGTGTGTTTGTTTTTGTTTCCTGAGTGTGTGTCACGTTCGTTATAAGGATCGGACCAAGGCGCAGCGTGGTATGCGTACATTCTTATAACAAACGTGACAGAAGATCCCACCACAAAAAGACCAAGCAGCGTGTTCAAGAGGAGCAGACATCATGAACATGGAATGAGATTTTGGACGGTAAAGGATCCTGGACGTGGGACGAAATCAAGGCCAGAAAGGATCGCCTTCTATGGAAGCAGGCGGAGGTAGCTACAGAGGAATGGTGACGATACGAGGGGTCACGGCTAGCACGGAAGCCCGAGAGGCATTAGCGGAGTCAGAGGTTAGACCTGAGCCAACTCCCGTGCTTACCGTGGGGAGCGTGTGACTGGTCAGGCACCGTGTTACGCAGTAATGCGCACGGTGTCTCCAGTGTGCATTCATAGCCCTGTGCGCTCTATTCCAGCTCCCCGCATCGGCTGGGCTAGAATGGGCATCCAGCCAGGACGGATGGTGCCGGTTCAGCGCTCCTGGTCACCAGTACGCCTCCTTGGACCAGGATATCCTGCGCCGGCTCTGCGTACTGTGTCTCCGGTGCATCTGCACAGCCCAGTGCGTCCTGTGCCAGCACCCCGCATTTGCAGGGCGAAAATAAACATCCAGCCAGGACGGTAGTTGTGCCAGCGCTACTCTCCAGACCTCCAGTGCGCCTCCACAGTCCAGTATGTCCTGTGCCTCCTCCCCTCACTCGCCCTGAGGTGCATGTCATCAGCCCGGTGCAGTCCAGTACGTCCTGTAACTCTTCCTTGCACTCGCCCTGAGGTGCATGTCACCAGCCCAGAATGTTTGCATAAGGGTGTTAGTTGCAGGTTCTAGCAGAGATAGTGTTGTCCTTTCAGACACTATTGTCAACTTTCAGTGAGGGTTTTGGCAAAGTAGTTACAACGCTTGAAAGAATAGCCCTGTATACAGGAGGCCACCTCACTGGAATGGAAGTTCTCTGTAGTAGGAGCATCACATCTACTGCACAGTGTGCCAAATGATAGGATACCATTGCTGTACATTCATACCCCAGCGTGAGGGTAACTTGACTATTGTAGTGGAACATCTGAAAGAGCTCAGCGTTGATCTCGCAAGCGAACACCAACCAGACAACGACTGGAATCCATTTGGATTAGAATCTTTAATTGTAACTGCGCTTTCGGTCAGTTGATGTTCCAATGATAATGTCTCCACAAACAATAGTGGAAAAGATAAGGCCACACAGGCTGTGTTTACACAGGCAGCCCAATTCTAATATTTAGCACATAAGGGGGGCTAACTGTGTAACTGAAGCCACAGAGAGCCTGAGATAATTACAGACACCGGTGGTGATGATCTAGTCTCGCGTCCTCTCTCCTTGTCTCCTTCTCAAAACCCTTTGGAGGAGGAAAAGAAGTGTCTGAATTGGGCTTCTCTGTCCCGCTATTGTTTGTGGAGACATGCTCTGAAGAAGGACGACTGACTGAAAGCTCAGCTACAATTAAAGACATTTGCATCTGACTGGAAGTGTGTGGACACTTTTTCCTGTTTCTTCATTTATTAAACAAATACATGTACACTACCGTTCAAAAGTTTGGGGTCACTTAGACCTTTCCTTGTTTTTGAAAGAAAAGCAAATGTTTTGTCCATTCAAATAACATCAAATACAGTGTAGACATGTAGCTGTAAATGACTATTGTATCTGGAAACGGCAGATTTTTTATGGAATATCTACATAGGCGTACAGAGGCCCATTATCAGCAACCATCACTCCTGTGTTCCAGTGGCACATTGTGTTAGCTAATCCAAGTTTATAATTTTAAAAGGCTAACTGATCATTAAAAAACTATTTTGCAATTATGTTAGCACAGCTGAAAACTGGTGTTCTGATTAAAGAAGCAATGAAACTGGCCTTCGTTAGACTAGTTGAGTATCTGGAGCATCAGCATTTGTGGGTTTGAGTACAGGCTCAAAATGGCCAGAAACAAAGCTCTTACTTCTGAACACATCAACCAGGCTGACTACCTCAATGTTATGGACCAGCGCCTTATACAAATCAGACAGCACACAGACAGGGACGAGCAACTCCAGGCATTGAGGTCTGTGATCCTGATGGGCTGGCCCGACTGCAAGGAAGAAACTGCTTTAGCCGTCAGAGAATGTTGGCCAGTCAAAGAGGAGCTCATTGTTCAAAACAGAGTAATATTCAAGGGTTCGAAAGTTGTTCCTCCCCGGTCTCTGCGCCCTGAGATGTTGGCGCGTGTGCACTCAAGTCACATAGGAGGTGAGGCCTGTTACAGACAAGAATGTGACACACTGTATTGGCCAGGAATGCAGAGTGAAATCAAAGACTATGTCAAAAAATGCACAATCTGCAATGAATATGCCATTGAGCAATAGAGAGAGACGATGACGTTCCACGAGCTACCGATGCGTCCCTGGCAGATAGTAAGTCTAAATCTCTTCCACAGTGGCAAAGACCTTCTGCTGGTTAGTTGATCATTACTCAGACTTCTGGGAGATTGACCTCCTCCCCGTCCTCTCAGCAGAGACAACGATCAAACGCTGCAAGGCTCAGTTATCCCGCTATGGCCAGTCTGATAGGGTAATTTCAGATAATGGACCCCAATTTTTAGAATTGGAATGGGAATTCAGAATGGGAGTTCGAGCACGTCACCTCACCAAGACACCCAAAAGTTAATGGGAAGGCGGAGTCGGCAGTCAAAATCTCAAAGAACCTCTGCAAAAAAGCTCTGCGAGAGGGCAAAGATGCCTGGAAAGAAATCCTGCAGTGGTGTAATACCCCAACAAAAGGCATGGATGCAGCCCTGCCCAGCGCCTCATGGCACGGCGCTTAAAAGCAGCTCTGCCGGTAGCCAACACTCTCCTGGAGCCATGTGTGATGGCAGACGTGCTGCTGAAGCTAGGTCACAGAAGACAGGTCTCCATGTTCATCTTCGACAAATCATCAAAGACTTATCTGAGCTCAGGGTGGATGAAAAAGTGTGAATGAAGCCACTACCAGGGGACCGGACGGGCCTCTGGAGACTGGGATCCTGTGTACAGAAAGTTGCACCACACTCCTACTTGGTCAAAGTGAATGGATCACTGTACCGTCGCAACAGGATTGACCTTCGGATTAAATAAAATAAAATCAAATCAAATCAAATGTATTTATATAGCCCTTCGTACATCAGTTGATATCTCAAAGTGCTGTACAGAAACCCAGCCTAAAACCTCAAACAGCAAGCAATGCAGGTGTAGAAGCACGGTGGCTAGGAAAAACTCCCTAGAAAGGCCAAAACCTAGGAAGAAACCTAGAGAGGAACCAGGCTATGTGGGGTGGCCAGTCCTCTTCTGGCTGTGCCAGGTGGAGATTATAACAGAACATGGCCAAGATGTTCAAATGTTCATAAATGACCAGCATGGTAAAATAATAATAATCACTGTACACTATTCCTGGAAGCTGAAAATGTACCAGTTTTTCCAAGGCCTGCATACTCACCAGCCAAGACATCCATTGAGCATGTTTGGGATGCTCTGGGTTGACTTGTACGACAGAGAGTTCCAGTTCCCCGCCAATATCCAATAACTTTGCACAGGGATTGATGAGGAGTGAGACAACATTCCACAGGCCACAATCAACAGCCTGATCAACTCTATGCGAAGGAGATGTGTCGTGCTGCATGAGGCAAATGGTGGTCACACCAGATATTGACTGATTTGATGATCCACTTCCCTTATTTTTTAAGGTATCTGTGATCAACAAATGCATGTCTATTCCCAGTCATGTGAAATCCATAGATTAGGGCCTAATGCATGTATTTCAATTGACTGATTTCCTTATATGAACAGTAGCTCAGTAAAATCTTTCACATTGTTTCATGTTGCACTTTAAAAACAAGTATATCTGGCACACTCAAAATAGTGTTATGGACTAATGAATCTTATTAATGTTTTTTTCTTTACTTTCTCTCCTAGTGGGCACATGACTTGGTGGTCATGGCTAACTAGACTGTATTGCACAAATGGGTTCCTCACAAAAGCCATTGAACAAAGCTAGCCCTGCCTCTGTGTCTCTGAATATGGATTCACTCTGGTGTCCAAGGTTCTTATAAGCAAACCATTTTGCTTCTAAGTACCTTGGACACACAAATCATTAAAATCCAGACAGAAAATATTTATACAAGAAGCAATCTAATATCACACACAGTCAAAACTCTCCGTCGTTTAGTTCACCATTCTGCTATGTATAATGCGAACGTGTAGCAACCCAAAGGTTGCGTGTGTGAATCTTATTGCGGACAACTTCAGCAGTTTAGCTAATTAGCAACTTGTAATCTACTTACTACATTTTAGCTACTTAGCATGTTAGCTAACCCTTCCCCTAACCATAACTTTAACCCTTTAACCTAACTCCTAAACTTAACCCTAACCCCTAGCCTAGCCAACATTACCAAGCTAGCTAACATTAGCCTTAGTAACTTATCTACCTAGCAAACGTTAGCCACAAGAAATTTGAATTTGTAACATATCATAGTTCGTAACGTACATTTGACAAATGCAGTACATATTGAATGTTTTGCAAATTCGAAACATATCATTGGAATTGCCATTCGCAACATCCACAAAATAATATATACGTAACATATGATACTCATTGGAGTGGTTCGCATTTACGTACAGAATACTACGAAATACTCTGAGACCAGGTTGCTTTTTGAAGTTCCCGGACTATATGAAATGTGGTGTTTGTAGCTCTGTTGAAACGGCTCAAACCTCAGCTTAAAATAGGTTCTGTAGCATGTGATTAATTTCTGTTGAAAAAGGATTTGCCTGGAAATAGGAAAGGTTGCCTAACAGTTTGTCTCGGGTCCACCCACTGTTATTCAAAAACTTTCAAGGACTGTTTTCACTTTGATATCTAGGCCTATTTAAACATGACAATGGGAAACGTGACCAATTTGGGAACAGATCACTTTACCTACAAAATGGATCCATGATGTTATCTTTTCATTTGTAGTCTGGGCTACTCTTGTAGTGGCTTGCTTTTATATGGAAATACCAACATAACATGTATAGAAGATAGTGCTTAGTTTTAGTTCCACTTTTTAATTGAACTTTTGAATAAAAGTGGCTATCATTGCTGCCGATAATTGAGGCTATAGAATTAACAATTTATCGGCCTACATTTTCAAAAAATCTAAATTTAAGGGATAGGGTACTTTTGCTCTCGTTTCAAAATCATTTATTGAAACATTTCAAAATAACACATCCTTGAAAGCTCTAGGTAACAATACTACAGAAGCTGAATTATTTAATTTAAAAAATAGCATCCCTAAAACACATTGACCTTGACCAGGGCTCTCCAACCCTGTTCCTGGAAAGCTACCCACCTGTCGGTTTTCACAGGGTTGGAGAGCCCTGGCCTGAGCCCACCTGTCGGTATTCACAGGGTTGGAGAGCCCTAGCCCGAGCCCACCTGTCAGTACTCACAGGGTTGGAGAGCCCTGGTCTGAGCCCACCTGTCGGTTTTCACAGGGTTGGAGAGCCCTGGCCTGAGCCCACCTGTCGGTACTCACAGGGTTGGAGAGCCCTGGTCTGAGCCCACCTGTCGGTTTTCACAGGGTTGGAGAGCCCTGGTCTGAGCCCACCTGTCAGTACTCACAGGGTTGGAGAGCCCTGGTCTGAGCCCACCTGTCGGTACTCACAGGGTTGGAGAGCCCTGGTCTGAGCCCACCTGTCGGTTTTCACAGGGTTGGAGAGCCCTGGTCTGAGCCCACCTGTCAGTACTCACAGGGTTGGAGAGCCCTGGTCTGAGCCCACCTGTCAGTACTCACAGGGTTGGAGAGCCCTGGCCCGAGCCCACCTGTCAGTACTCACAGGGTTGGAGAGCCCTGGTCTGAGCCCACCTGTCGGTTTTCACAGGGTTGGAGAGCCCTGGCCTGAGCCCACCTGTCGGTATTCACAGGGTTGGAGAGCCCTGGCCTGAGCCCACCTGTCGGTTTTCACAGGGTTGGAGAGCCCTGGTCTGAGCCCACCTGTCGGTTTTCACATGGTTGGAGAGCCCTGGTCTGAGCCCACCTGTCGGTTTTCACAGGGTTGGAGAGCCCTGGTCTGAGCCCACCTGTCGGTACTCACAGGGTTGGAGAGCCCTGGCCCGAGCCCACCTGTCGGTATTCACAGGGTTGGAGAGCCCTGGTCTGAGCCCACCTGTGGGTATTCACAGGGTTGGAGAGCCCTGGCCTGAGCCCACCTGTCGGTTTTCACAGGGTTGGAGAGCCCTGGCCTGAGCCCACCTGTCGGTATTCACAGGGTTGGAGAGCCCTGGCCTGAGCCCTCCGTTTCAAATATAAAACCTTTTTACATCTGTTCATTCTTCAGTGCCACAAAAGCTTCAATTCTTTCAATATATTCAAACAACTCATTAGATAAATGTATTGCACCTCTGTCAAAAAGAGCATGAAGAGCCATCAGTGCAACAACAATAATCTTTAAATATGACTTTTTAAGCATTAAATATTATTATAACAAATAATCATTAATAGTTATGAACAGAATAACAATATATTCATAATAATGATAAGACAAAAATACATTAAGAGAACAAAACGTATATAGAAAACATAATTTAGAATAACATTGTGTGTGGTGTGTAGAAACTATGCATGTGCCTGGTTATCCGGCTGCCTGACTGCTCCTGTGCACGTGTGTGGGTTCTCAGCAGATCTTGAGCTTGTCCAGGTTGAGACTGATCTTCTCCATGTACCTCTGTCCCTCCACCAGGCTCTGATAGACCGTCTTCAGGGCCTCTCCACCAGGCGTGGCCAGATCAGGGCAGCCCAGGGCCTGGGACAAGGAGTGCACCCACCCCCGCATGCTGGACAAGTCTTCATACACCTGACCACACCTGCTGTCTTGCAGACTCTCCTCCAGGCCCCCCAGGTGAACCCAGATGGAGGCCAGGCCCTCGATGTGGGGGTTCATGGGGTGGAACTCCATCTCTGGGGGAACGTGGAACTGAGGGAATGGAGGGAGAGTGGAGGGATTTGTAGATTTGTTTTTCTTTTCTTTGCATTTATTAAATATGAAATAGTTTTATGGACATTTTAATCATTAGACTTTGCATGATACTATCCTGAGCGTGTCAGTCAGTAAAATATACCCTCATGTTTTCTTTAACCACGGTCATGTTTGACTCATACATGCACATACACATGCGCCCACACATTGCTATTAAGCGAAGGTCAGTAGTATACCCAACCATATTTCTATTGAACAAAATGATCCTACTCATGTCCGTTGACCACAGAATACTTTGACTTTCGTATCACGCATGCAGAGTAGCTGAGTAAGAGGTGTGTGGGGTACCTCGGTCAGATAATTCTTTATGTGGACCAAAGTGATCATGGCCAGCAACTTGATGTTGTTCCTCATCTGGACGTCCCCGTTGAGGGGCCGACCGCGTTGAGGGTGACACATAGACACAGACACCACCAGGCCCAGGCAGAGAAGGACCACAGAGACATGCATCTTGTTTTATCTGGAGAACAATACAAATACAACGCTATTCAGTATATGGTAATAAAATAAGATATAACATTTAGCAGACGTTTTTTCAAAATAGACTGTCATACAATTTAAAGGGGCAATCCGCAGTTGCATTAAATTAATGATATGTACCCATTGAAGAATATAGCTTTGAAATGCATTAGTCCAACTGTTGTACCTCATCAGAACCCAAAATATAAGCTTGTTTTACTCCAGTGTTCGAAAATAACGTACATGTAAACAAACACTATATAGCCACAAAACATGGTTAAAGTCAATTAAGTTTTTTCACCACAACAAAGATGCTGCACAGAAAATGTGCTTTACAATGTTGAAATTATTACATTTGCTTTCATGTAAAAATCATAAATAATCTGTTAAATCATGAAAAATAAAATTAATATGTCTAAAGTTGAATGCAAGCATAATTAGTCTGTTTCTTCAAAACCTTAACTTTGAGCTGTCATGCCACTCAAATGTACATACTCGTCTTCAGAATCTCATGTCCTCTCTCCTCATCCACATCTGTCCCTTAGAGCTCTATCCCCGTCACCCCCAGTCAGTGCTGAAGTCTTACCTGGTGGTTGTGAGGCTGTAGTGGATGTGTGATAACCAGAAACATCCATGCCTCCATGCATGGTTCCCTGGCTTTATAGCTATTGGAGCCCTGTCCGGTTGACTCACAGCCTGCGTGAATCATCATCACTGTGTCACCCCCAGGTCCTGGGCAGCTCCTCTCCTCCTACCCCCCCCTAACCCCCACCTTCTTTCTCCATCCGGACCCAGCCCATGGGCCCAGACACATCCAGCCCGTCATGGTGAAGGTCAGGACATTCACCTACATGTATTTATGCTCCCTGAAGAACCAACACACTGCATGGTGAAATGTTAAGCTCATGTCCAGACAACCAGTTCATGTTTTAAGTTTAATTTTTTACCTATTAACAACGTCTCATTGTTTGTAAGGATTGAAAGAGACCATGTGATGAAGTAATCCATAATAGATGCCAATTATCTAGTTATAGATCACTTTACTAATCAAATAGATGATGACTCATTCTTTTATGTGAAAATGCATTACAATGGTGTGAGTTTGATTGTGTTGGATTGATTTCCATAATTCAAATTTCAATAAAAATGCATTTATTGCCATAGGTAATTGTGTAATTTAGCAGTGAAATGGAATTGAATTGTGGATTAAACTGTGACACGTGGTGCACAATTTAGAAGATGAAAAATGAAAGGGCACTATAGTCCCAAAGACTATAATCAACCGAAGGATGCATTTACCTTTACTGAAGTCACTGGTATCTCAATGCAGCACTGTTTCTTACAGCAATGTGCAAAGTAAATCACCAGAACTAGTGAATGTTAACCTTTCACCTTTCACATGGGCATCCTGGGAACCTGAAGCTGATTCAGTGTTTATTGTGACAGTCTAGTAAAATGTAATTTTGCCAGTATTATTTTCATAGAATTGAAAGAAACTGCCATAGTTGGCTGATTGCATTACTATTAGTAGCTAGTTAGCTAGCTACTTCTCTTAAGAAAATACAAATAATGCTGACTGCAGCTTTGAAACCCATTAGCCTTAAGCTTTAAAATTATGAGTTTGTTTGCTACTGCATAGCATATTCTCTCACACCTTCTATCAGACAATGGATGCAACTGCACTACCCGCAACCACAGGACACTCTTGAGGGTGGTGCAGCCTTCCCAACCCATCAGGGGCAAACTACCTGCCCTCCAGGACACCTACAGCACCCGATGTCACAGGAAGGCCAAAAAGATCACCAAGGACGTCAACCACCCGAGCCACAGTCCGGACCTCCAATGATGGTCCACAGTCCGGAACCTCCTGAGACGGTCCACAGTCCAGAACCTCCTGATACGGTCTACAGTCCAGAACCTCCTGATACGGTCTACAGTCCAGAACCTCCTGATACGGTCTACAGTCCAGAACCTCCTGATACGGTCTACAGTCCAGAACCTCCTGATACGGTCTACAGTCCAGAACCTCCTGATACGGTCTACAGTCCAGAACCTCCTGAGACGGTCTACAGTCCGGAACCTCCTGAGACGGTCTACAGTCCGGAACCTCCTGAGACGGTCTACAGTCCGGAACCTCCTGAGACGGTCTACAGTCCGGAACCTCCTGAGACGGTCTACAGTCCGGAACCTCCTGAGACGGTCTACAGTCCGGAACCTCCTGAGAAGGTCTACAGTCCGGAACCTTCTGAGATGGTGGTGGTCCTTCTGTAGCACAGTTGGTAGAGCATGGCGCTTGTAACGCCAGGGTAGTGGGTTCGATTCCCGGGACCACCCATACGTAGAATGTATGCACACATACATTTGGATAAAAGCGTCTGCTAAATGGCATATATATATGGTCTACAGTCTGGAACCTTCTGAGACGGCCTACAGTCCGGAACCTTCTGAGACGGTCTACAGTCCGGAACCTCCTGAGACGGGCTACAGTCCGGAACCTCCAGAGACGGTCGGCGGTCCTGAGCCTCCAGCGACGGTCGGAGGTCCAGAGCCTCCAGTGGCTGTCGGCGGTCCAGAGCCTCCAGTGACTGTCGGCGGTCCAGAGCCTACAGCGACGGTTGGAGGTCCAGAGCCTTCAGCAGGGGTTCTCAGTCCAGGGCCTCCTGCGAAAATCTACGGTCCGGTTCCTCCGGCCACGATCCACGGTCCGGAGCCTCCGGCCACAATCTACGGTCCGGTGCCTCCGGCGATGACACGCGGTCTGGTTCCTCCTGCGACGATCCCCGCACCAGAGCAGCCATGGAGGAAGACGTCGTATCTGCTAGCGGAGTGGGTACTTCGTCCCGCACCGGAGCCGCCCCCCGATGGTGGAGGCCCACCCGGACCCTCCCCTATTGAGTCAGGTTTTGCGGTCGGAGTCCGCACCTTTTGGGGGGGGGGTACTGTTGGTTGGGGCGTGATAGTGACTAGGGTGGTTCATCTAGGTGATTACTGGTTTATGTTGGCCTGGTATAGTTCCCAATCAGAGTCAGCTGTTTATCGTTGTCTCTGATTGGGGATCATATTTAGGCAGCCATTTCCTCATTGTGCTTGGTGGGATCTTGTCTACAGATGGTTGCCTGTGTGCACACCAGTAGCTTCACGTTTCATTTGTGCTTGTTTGTTTTATTTGGTGAGTTTCTATTAATTAAAATATGTGCAAGTCTACGCAGGCTGCGCCTTGGTCCAATCATTTAGACGATCGTGACACCAATAAAATTTGATTTGATGAATAACCTAATGATAATACGACTGATATAGGGTCAACTGCATTTTCCAGCCATGATTTAATTTAATTAATGTGAAATGTTATTACTAATTTGTTGTGTTTTTGTGATGTAGTTACTTATCTATTACCAGGGTAATTATGGGAAATCGCGAGTTATCACAACTAGTTACCACAGTAATACATTGCCTCTTTATTGTGTGCTGTATTGTTGCTACCAAAAAAAACATTATTGCATATTTGTTTATGACAATTAAGTAAGACAGAACCATTTAAAGCATGTGTGAAACTCATTCCACCGAGGCCTGAGTGTCTGTGGGTTTTCTCCCCTCCCCTGTACTTGATTGATGAATTAAGGTCACTGTTTAGTAAGGAACTCCCCTCACCTGGCTGTCTAGGTCATAATTGAAAGGAAAAAAACAGAAACCAGCAGACACTAGGCCCTCCGTGGACTGAGTTTAACACCCCTGATTTAAAGAAATTTGAATTTTCTTCAGGGTGGAAAATCATTTCAGATCAAAGCTTTATGTGTTCATTAGTTAGTCAGCTCTAGGTTGTGCTGTACTGTGTGTGTATACCTGTCGAAACCTTCCAGCCGCAATAGGACATTTCCTCTTGGTCTACTGAATAAGACATTGGTATCTCCCATGGGCGAGCCAGGTTCAGATCAGGGCTGTGACACGTACAGGTGTGTGTTTATGCATAATGTGTGTTTGTGTGCACTTGCAGTGTGTTTGTGTTTGTGTTTGTGTGTCTGTGTTAGCACTTGTCAATGCCTGGGTGTCTCTATGAGTGCACGTGTACATGTCTTTGGCTGTTTTTTTGGTTTCTGTGTGTGTCCGTGTCCATGTGTGTGTTTAAGTAACTGACTGATTGATGCAGCCTCTGGGTCTCTGTTCAGGATTACTGAGACTTGAGGTATTTCTATTTTCTAGCTACTTCCAGGCATTCTCAACCCCATCAGCCAATGACAACAAAGCACATGACAGCATACGTCAATGGGCCAGCCACACCGACGAGGGACCATTTAAACAGAGTGCCAACCAGTTATTAAAACCTGTTATTAAGACCTGTTATTAAGACCTGTTATTAAAACCTGTTGTTATCTGGAACTTCCTGCAAACAGACCCAAAAGCTGGATTAGTGAAAGTCTGTTTAAACGGTGTGTTTGTGTGTGTTGTGAGTTTTTATGGCTATTTGACATGCTGGAGGCATTCTGGCTTGTTATGATTTTGCAGCCCAGCAATCTTGAGTGTCTGTGCTGCAATGTCATGTTCTAATGCACAACTCACACTCTACGTGGGTCTCTGCATCTTCTGCTGTCTGTTTCTCACTTGAATTTAATTGGTTAGCTGGAAGCCACTGGTTTCCATTGATGTACTGTAGATTAGAAGAGGATTGTCCACAGCGGACAAAGAGGCTAAATGGTGGTTCCATGTCATCTTCTTTTCTACTGCACATCTCAGAAGATTGTTCATGTGGATGCTAAGTGCTTCTCTGTTTCTCGTGATAATCTGTGCAGCGCAGCTGCAAAAAGCGATTGTGGAATTCCCCCGTTATCAAAGCTGACATGGAGTTAGACTAGTTAAGCCAGGTTTATGGCTGTATGTTCTAAGAGCATCCTCATAAGGATAATACTTCCTCTGCTTGATGGCCCACTGGGCCAATGGATGCTCCGTACCAAGTACTCTAAAGTTTCCTCTACCTCCATATGCTCACCAGGACATGCTCTGTCCCCACAACATCCAAGCTCTTCGTCCCCGGAGCACGTCTCTGCTTCCCTATGAGTAAAACTCCATGTGACCTGCACCGTACGTGCTGTGTGTGTATCACTAATTGGTGCTTGATTCTCAGTGAATACGCAGCAGCATGTGACTTCCGTTGCTATAATTGATGGCAGCTGCCCTAAAAAAAAATATCTGTGTGTGTGTGGTTTGGGGAAGGGGGGAACTGGCTGAGTAATAGGCCAGTGTTGGAAGCTGGTTGTGTTTTACAGTAATTCGGGCTGGCGCGCAGTCTAACAATCCACTGTTTGCAGACACATTCACGCCACAGTGGGACCCAGTTATGTGTGAGAAATGGCTGATGCAGCAGACTGGGACATAATACATGTTGCCCAGTGGGAAGGCTGCACTGTGTTTGATTAAAGAAAGGGAAATATGGTAAGGATGGGAGAAAGGAGTTGGGGGAAAGAAGTAAGGGATGGATAAAGGAGTTGGAGGGAAGGAGAGAGGGATGGATAAAGGAGTTGGAGAGAGGGATGGATAAAGGAGTTGGAGGGAGGGATGGATAAAGGAGTTGGAGGGTGGGAAAGAGAGAGGGATGGATGGATAAAGGAGTTGCAGGGAGGGATGGATAAAAGAGTTGGAGGGAGGGAAAGAGAGAGGGATGGATGGATAAAGGAGTTGAAGGGAGGGAGGGGGATGGATAAAGTTAAACAAGAGAAGATGGAGTGGAGTGGAGTATAAGAGAAAGGGGGGGTGGTGGAGAAAGGGGGGCTTTTTCCATTCACAAACTTGGCCTGATACTTGATGTTACATCATTTATGGTAATATGTGCTCAAGCCATTTCCAGTAAAGTCAAGCTGATATGACATACAGGACCGTCCATTAAAAAGTGTAAACCCTTCTCACTTTCCCCCCCTTTTTCCAGGCTTCACTGGACTTACATTGTGTGTGAGGAATCATTTACCACAGTGAGGTAGCTACATACCATCCCCCCTCTTTCTCTGTGGGATAGCTACATACCTTCCCCCCTCTTTTTCTGTGGGATAGCTACATACTGTACCGTCACCCCTCTTTCTCTGTGGGATAGCGACATACCTTCCCCCCTCTTTCTCTGTGGGATAGCTACATACCTTCCCCCCTCTTTTTCTGTGGGATAGTTACATACCTTCCCCCCTCTTTTTCTGTGGGATAGTTACATACCTTCCCCCCTCTTTTTCTGTGGGATAGTTACATACCTTCCCCCCTCTTTTTCTGTGGGATAGCTACATACCTTCCCCCCTCTTTTTCTGTGGGATAGTTACATACCTTCCCCCCTCTTTTTCTGTGGGATAGTTACATACCTTCCCCCCACTTTTTCTGTGGGATAGTTACATACCTTCCCCCCTCTTTTTCTGTGGGATAGCTACATACTGTACCGTCACCCCTCTTTCTCTGTGGGATAGCTACATACCTTCCCCCCTCTTTCTCTGTGGGATAGCTACATACCTTCCCCCCTCTTTTTCTGTGGGATAGTTACATACCTTCCCCCCTCTCTTTTCTGTGGGATTTACATACCTTCCCCCTCTTTTTCTGTGGGATAGTTACATACCTTCCCCCCTCTTTCTCTGTGGGATAGCTACATACCTTCCCCCCTCTTTCTCTGTGGGATAGCTACATACCTTCCCCCCTCTTTTTCTGTGGGATAGTTACATACCTTCCCCCCTCTTTTTCTGTGGGATAGCTACATACCTTCCCCCCTCTTTCTCTGTGGGATAGCTACATACCTTCCCCCCTCTTTTTCTGTGGGATAGTTACATACCTTCCCCCCTCTTTTTCTGTGGGATAGTTACATACCTTCCCCCCTCTTTTTCTGTGGGATAGCTACATACCTTCCCCCCTCTTTCTCTGTGGGATAGTTACATACCTTCCCCCCTCTTTCTCTGTGGGATAGCTACATACCTTCCCCCCTCTTTTTCTGTGGGATAGTTACATACCTTCCCCCCTCTTTCTCTGTGGGATAGCTACATACCTTCCCCCCTCTTTCTCTGTGGGATAGCTACATACTGTACCTTCACCCCTCTTTCTCTGTGGGATAGCTACATACTGTACCGTCACCCCTCTTTCTCTGTGGGATAGCTACATACTGTACCTTCACCCCTCTTTCTCTGTGGGATAGCTACATACTGTACCGTCACCTCTTTTTCTGTGGGATAGCTACATACTGTACCTTCACCCCTCTTTCTGTGTGGGATAGCCACATACTGTACCTTCACCCCTCTTTCTCTGTGGGATAGCTACATAATGTACCGTCACCCCTCTTTCTCTGTGGGATAGCTACATACTGTACCTTCACCCCTCTTTCTCTGTGGGATAGCTACATACTGTACCTTCACCCCTCTTTCTCTGTGGGATAGCTACATACTGTACCGTCACCCCTCTTTCTCTGTGGGATAGCTACATACTGTACCTTCACCCCTCTTTCTCTGTGGGATAGCTACATACTGTACCTTCACCCCTCTTTCTCTGTGGGATAGCTACATACTGTACCGTCACCCCTCTTTCTCTGTGGGATAGCTACATACTGTACCTTCACCCCTCTTTCTCTGTGGGATAGCTACATACTGTACCGTCACCCCTCTTTCTCTGTGGGATAGCTACATACTGTACCTTCACCCCTCTTTCTCTGTGGGATAGCTACATACTGTACCGTCACCTCTTTTTCTGTGGGATAGCTACATACTGTACCTTCACCCCTCTTTCTGTGTGGGATAGCCACATACTGAACCTTCACCCCTCTTTCTGTGTGGGATAGCTACATACTGTACCGTCACCCCTCTTTCTCTGTGGGATAGCTACATACTGTACCGTCACCCCTCTTTCTCTGTGGGATAGCTACATACTGTACCGTCACCCCTCTTTCTCTGTGGGATAGCTACATACTGTACCTTCACCCCTCTTTCTCTGTGGGATAGCTACATACTGTACCTTCACCCCTCTTTCTCTGTGGGATAGCTACATAATGTACCGTCACCCCTCTTTCTCTGTGGGATAGCTACATACTGTACCTTCACCCCTCTTTCTCTGTGGGATAGCTACATACCTTCCCCCCTCTTTCTCTGTGGGATAGCTACATACTGTACCTTCACCCCTCTTTCTCTGTGGGATAGCTACATACTGTACCTTCACCCCTCTTTCTCTGTGGGATAGCTACATACGGTACCTTCACCCCTCTTTCTCTGTGGGATAGCTACATACTGTACCTTCACCCCTCTTTCTCTGTGGGATAGCTACATACGGTACCTTCACCCCTCTTTCTCTGTGGGATAGCTACATACTGTACCTTCACCCCTCTTTGTCTGTGGGATAGCTACATACGGTACCTTCACCCCTCTTTCTCTGTGGGATAGCTACATACTGTACCTTCACCCCTCTTTCTCTGTGGGATAGCTACATACGGTACCTTCACCCCTCTTTCTCTGTGGGATAGCTACATACTGTACCTTCACCCCTCTTTCTTTGTGGTGTCGCTACATACCTTCACAACTCTTTTTCTGTGGGGTAGATACATACCTTCACCCCTCTTTCTCTGTGGTGTAGCTACATACCTTCACTCATAGCATTCACCATTTGTCATGTATCATAAGAATTTGCATATGCAATCTCCATATGTATCTAATGACTAGTAGCGTTATTGATCACCCTGGTTACAGCACAGGAACAACTGGTTTTAATGAGACTAAAGGTGCATTATTTTGTGATGAGGTAGGTTGGACTTGGGACACACACAGGCCTAATATAAGCCGGGTTTTCACATCTCTACTTTTATTTGATGGATTAAAATGTCATGAAGCTGTTTAAAAATACCTCCAGCTGATTTAGGCTAGATGACTAAACAAGAACTGCATAGTGTTGTTAATAATGAGGTGGTGGGTTAGCACGAGCACAGGGACTTGGCTTAACTCCAGACTTTTAACAGGAATAGGCCGGTTTAAAGCAATAGACCCGGGGAGAGCAATTTGAGTTTCATTTCAAATCAAATTTTGTCACATACTTTGTAGATGACAGTAAAATGCTTACTTAGGGGTTCTTTTCCAACAATGCAAATTTAAAGAACAAGAAGTTAAAATAAAAATAGAAATAAATACAAATAAATACGCTGCAAATAACGAATACAAATATAATGAATAAAAATAACATGGCTATACAGTACCTTTGGAAAATATCCCTTGACCTTTTCTACACTTTGTTACATTCTAAAATTGATTAAATCAAAAAATCCTCAGCTATCCACACAATACCCCATAATGACAAAGCGAAAACAGGTTTTTAGAATGTTTACTAATGTATAAAAAATTACATGTCAGCGCAAAAACCAAGCAATGAGGTCGAAGGAATTGTCCATAGAGCTCAGAGACAGAATTATGTTGAGGCACAGATCTGGCGAAGGATACCAAAACATGTCTGCAGCATTTTGTATTTATTAGGGATCCCCATTAGTTCCTGCCAAGGCAACAGCTACTCTTCCTGGGGCCCCCTTCCCCCCCGAAAAGCATTGAAGTTTCCCAAGAACACTGGCCTCCATCATTCTTAATAGAAGAAGTTTGGAACCACCAAGACTCTTCCTAGAGCTGGCTGCCCAAGCCAAACTGAACAATCGGGGGAGAAGAGTCTTGGTCAGGGAGGTGACCAAGACCCAATGGTCGCTCTGACAGAGCACTGGAGTTTTTTTGTGGAGATGGAAGAACAATCCAGAAGGACAACCATCTCTGCAGCACTCCACCAATCAGGCCTTTATGGTAGAGTGGCCAGACGGAAGTCACTCCTCAGTAAAAGGCACATGACAGGCCGCATGGAGTTGACCAAAAGGCACTCAAAGACTCTCAGTCGATGAGAAACATTTTATAAATGTACAAAAAATCTCAAACTGTTTTTCTCTATCATTATGGGGTATTGTATATAGATTGATGAAGGAAAGAACGATATAATCGATTTTAGAACAAGGCTGTAACCTAACAAAATAACGAAAAAGTCTAGGGATACTTTATAAGGAGTAGAAAATAACATGGCTATATACAGGGAGTAGAAAATAACATGGCTATATACAGGGAGTAGAAAATAACATGGCTATATACAGGGAGTAGAAAATAACATGGCTGTATACAGGGAGTAGAAAATAACAGCTATATACAGGGAGTAGAAAATAACTTGGCTGTATACAGGGAGTAGAAAATAACATGGCTATATACAGGGAGTAGAAAATAACAGCTATATACAGGGAGTAGAAAATAACATGGCTATATACAGGGAGTAGAAAATAACATGGCTATATACAGGGAGTAGAAAATAACATGGCTGTATATAGGGAGTAGAAATTAACATGACTATATATAAGGAGTAGAAATTAACATGACTATATATAGGGAGTAGAAAATAACATGACTATATATAGGGAGTAGAAAATAACATGACTATATATAGGGAGTAGAAAATAACATGGCTATATACAGGGAGTAGAAAATAACATGACTATATATAGGGAGTAGAAATTAACATGACTATATATAGGGAGTAGAAATTAACATGACTATATATAGGGAGTAGAAAATAACATGACTATATATAGGGAGTAGAAAATAACATGACTATATATAGGGAGTAGAAATTAACATGACTATATATAGGGAGTAGAAATTAACATGACTATATATAGGGAGTAGAAAATAACATGACTATATACAGGGAGTAGAAAATAACATGACTATATATAGGGAGTAGAAATTAACATGACTATATATAGGGAGTAGAAATTAACATGACTATATATAGGGAGTAGAAATTAACATGACTATATACAGGGAGTAGAAATTAACATGACTATATATAGGGAGTAGAAATTAACATGACTATATATAGGGAGTAGAAAATAACATGACTATATATAGGGAGTAGAAATTAACATGACTATATACAGGGAGTAGAAAATAACATGACTATATACAGGGAGTAGAAATTAACATGACTATATACAGGGAGTAGAAAATAACATGACTATATATAGGGAGTAGAAATTAACATGACTATATACAGGGAGTAGAAAATAACATGGTGATATACAGGGAGTAGAACAATAACATGACTATATACAGGGAGTAGAAAATAACAAAATAACATGACTATATATAGGGAGTAGAAATTAACATGGCTATATACAGGGAGTAGAAAATAACATGGCTATATATAGGGAGTAGAAAATAACATGACTATATATAGGGAGTAGAAATTAACATGACTATATATAGGGAGTAGAAATTAACATGACTATATATAGGGAGTAGAAAATAACATGGCTATATACAGGAGTAGAAAATAACATGACTATATATAGGGAGTAGAAAATAAAAATAACATGGCTATATATAGGGAGTAGAAAATAACATGACTGTATATACAGGGAGTAGAAATTAACATGGCTATATATAGGGAGTAGAAAAAACATGACTATATATAGGGAGTAGAAAATAACATGACTATATACAGGGAGTAGAAAATAACATGGTGATATACAGGAGTAGAACAATAACATGACTATATACAGGGAGTAGAAATTAACATGGCTATATACAGGGAGTAGAAAATAACATGGCTATATACAGGGAGTAGAAAATAACATGGCTATATACAGGGAGTAGAAAATAACATGACTATATACAGGGAGTAGAAAATAACATGACTATATACAGGGAGTAGAAAATAACATGGTGATATACAGGGAGTAGAACAATAACATGACTATATACAGGGAGTAGAAAATAACAAAATAACATGACTATATATAGGGAGTAGAAAATAACATGGCGATATACAGGGAGTAGAACAATAACATGACTATATACAGGGAGTAGAAAATAACAAAATAACATGGCTATATATAGGGAGTAGAAATTAACATGGCTATATACAGGGAGTAGAAATTAACATGGCTATATACAGGGAGTAGAAAATAACATGGCTATATATAGGGAGTAGAAATTAACATGACTATATACAGGGAGTAGAAAATAACATGACTATATATAGGGAGTAGAAAATAACATGGCTATATACAGGGAGTAGAAAATAACATGACTATATACAGGGAGTAGAAAATAACATGGCTATATACAGGGAGTAGAACAATAACATGACTATATACAGGGAGTAGAAAATAACAAAATAACATGACTATATACAGGGAGTAGAAAATAACAAAATAACATGACTATATACAGGGAGTAGAAAATAACAAAATAACATGACTATATACAGGGAGTAGAAAATAACAAAATAACATGACTATATACAGGGAGTAGAAAATAACAAAATAACATGACTATATATAGGGAGTAGAAAATAACATGGCGATATACAGGGAGTAGAACAATAACATGACTATATACAGGGAGTAGAAAATAACAAAATAACATGGCTATATATAGGGAGTAGAAAATAACATGGCGATATACAGGGAGTAGAACAATAACATGACTATATACAGGGAGTAGAACAATAACATGACTATATACAGGGAGTAGAACAATAACATGACTATATACAGGGAGTAGAAAATAACAAAATAACATGACTATATACAGGGAGTAGAAAATAACATGGTGATATACAGGGAGTAGAACAATAACATGACTATATACAGGGAGTAGAAAATAACATGGTGATATACAGGGAGTAGAAAATAACATGACTATATACAGGGAGTAGAAAATAACATGGTGATATACAGGGAGTAGAAAATAACATGACTATATACAGGGAGTAGAAAATAACATGACTATATACAGGGAGTAGAAAATAACATGGTGATATACAGGGAGTAGAAAATAACATGACTATATACAGGGAGTAGAAAATAACATGACTATATACAGGGAGTAGAACAATAACATGACTATATACAGGGAGTAGAAAATAACAAAATAACATGGCTATATATAGGGAGTAGAAAATAACATGACTATATACAGGAGTAGAAAATAACATGACTATATATAGGGAGTAGAAAATAACATGGCGATATACAGGGAGTAGAACAATAACATGACTATATACAGGGAGTAGAAAATAACAAAATAACATAACATGGCTATATATAGGGAGTAGAAAAAACATGGCTATATATAGGGAGTAGAAAAACATGGCTATATATAGGGAGTAGAAAATAACATGGCTATATACAGGGAGTAGAAAATAACATGGCTATATACAGGGAGTAGAAAATAACATGGCTATATACAGGGAGTAGAACAATAACATGACTATATACAGGGAGTAGAAAATAACAAAATAACATGACTATATATAGGGAGTAGAAAATAACATGGCGATATACAGGGAGTAGAACAATAACATGACTATATACAGGGAGTAGAAAATAACAAAATAACATGGCTATATATAGGGAGTAGAAATTAACATGGCTATATACAGGGAGTAGAAATTAACATGGCTATATACAGGGAGTAGAAAATAACATGGCTATATACAGGGAGTAGAAAATAACATGGCTATATATAGGGAGTAGAAAATAACATGACTATATATAGGGAGTAGAAAATTAACATGACTATATATAGGGAGTAGAAAACATGGCTATATATAGGGAGTAGAAAATAACATGGCTATATACAGGGAGTAGAAAATAACATGACTGTATATAGGGAGTAGAAATTAACATGGCTATATATAGGGAGTAGAAAATAACATGACTGTATATTGGGAGTAGAAATTAACATGGCTATATATAGGGAGTAGAAAACATGGCTATATATAGGGAGTAGAAAATAACATGGCTATATACAGGGAGTAGAAAATAACATGGCTATATACAGGGAGTAGAAAATAACATGACTATATATAGGGAGTAGAAATTAACATGACTATATATAGGGAGTAGAAATTAACATGACTATATATAGGGAGTAGAAAATAACATGGCTATATATAGGGAGTAGAAAATAACATGGCTATATACAGGGAGTAGAAATGAACATGGCTATATATAGGGAGTAGAAAATAACATGACTGTATATAGGGAGTAGAAATTAACATGGCTATATATAGGGAGTAGAAAATAACATGACTATATATAGGGAGTAGAAATTAACATGGCTATATATAGGGAGTAGAAAACATGGCTATATATAGGGAGTAGAAAATAACATGGCTATATACAGGGAGTAGAAAATAACATGGCTATATATAGGGAGTAGAAAATAACATGGTTATATACAGGGAGTAGAAAATAACATGACTGTATATAGGGAGTAGAAATTAACATGGCTATATATAGGGAGTAGAAAATAACATGACTGTATATAGGGAGTAGAAATTAACATGGCTATATATAGGGAGTAGAAAATAACATGACTATATATAGGGAGTAGAAATTAACATGGCTATATATAGGGAGTAGAAAACATGGCTATATATAGGGAGTAGAAAATAACATGGCTATATACAGGGAGTAGAAAATAACATGGCTATATATAGGGAGTAGAAAATAACATGGCTATATACAGGGAGTAGAAAATAACATGGCTATATATAGGGAGTAGAAAATAACATGGCTATATACAGGGAGTAGAAAATAACATGGCTATATATAGGGAGTAGAAAATAACATGACTATATATAGGGAGTAGAAAATAACATGACTATATATTGTAAAGGCGTTCTTCGTTTGAAGAAAGAGAGTCGGACCGAAATGCTGCGTGGTTGTTACTCATGTCTTTAATGAAGAAAAACGGAACGATACATGAAATAACTAATAAATACAAAAACAACAAACGGAACGTGAAAACTATTACAGCCTATCTGGTGAACACTACACAGAGACAGGAACAATCACCTACGAAATACAAAGTGAAACCCAGGCTACCTAAATACGGTTCCCCATCAGAGACAAAGAGAATCACCTGACTCTGATTGAGAACTGCCTCAGGCAGCCAAGCCTATACTAGACACACCCCTAATCAACCACAATCCCAATGCCTACAAAAACCCCAATAACCCCATGTCACACCCTGGCCTGAACAAATGATTAAAGAAAACACAAAATACTAAGACCAAGGCGTGACAGAACCCCCCCCTAAGGTGCGGACTCCCGGACGCACCTCAAAACCATAGGGAGGGTTCGGGTGGGCGTCTGTCCATGGTGGCGGTTCCGGCTCGGGACGTGGACCCCACTCCATTAAAGTCATAGTTCCTCCCCTTCGCGTCCTGGGATAATCCAACCTCGCCGCCGACCATGGCCTAATAGTCCTCACCCAGAACCCCACTGAACTGAGGAGCAGCTCGTGACTGAGGGGCAGCTCGGGACTGAGGGGCAGCTCGGGACTGAGGGGCAGCTCGGGACTGAGGGGCAGCTCGGGACTGAGGGACAGCTCGGGACTGAGGGGCAGCTCGGGACTGAGGGGCAGCTCGAGACTGAGGGGAAGCCCAGTACTGAGAGGAAGCCAAGTACTGAGATGAAGCCCAGTACTGAGATGAAGCTCAGGTAGGTAGCCGGCTTCGGTAGATCCTGGCTGGCTGGCGTATCTGGAAGATTCTGTTTGACTAGCAGATCTGGAAGATTCTGGTTGACTGGCAGATCTGGAAGAGACTGGTTGACTGGCAGATCTGGAAGAATCTGGTTGACTGGCAGATCTAGAAGATCATGGCTGACTGGCGGATCTAGCTGCTCTCTGCAGACTGACAGCTCTGGCTGCTCCATGCAGACTGACAGCTCCTTGCAGACTGACAGCTCTGGCTGCTTCTTACAGACTGACAGCTCTGGCTGCTTCATGCAGACTGACATCTCTGGCTGCTTCATACAGACTGACAGCTCTGACTGCTCCATGCAGGCTGACAGCTCTGACTGCTCCATGCAGGCTGACAGCTCTGACTGCTCCATGCAGGCTGACAGCTCTGACTGTTCCATGCAGGCTGGCAGCACCTTGCAGACTGGCAGCTCCTTGCAGACTAACAGCTCCTTGCAGACTGGCAGCTCTGGCTGCTTCATGCAGACTGACATCTCAGGCTGCTCCGAACAGGCAGGAGGCTCCGGCAGCGCTGTAGAGGAGGAAGGCTCTGATAGCGCTGAACAGGCGGGAGACTCCGACAGCGCAGGAAGGCTCTGATAGTGCTGAACAGACAGGAGACTCCAGCAGTGCAGGAGGGAAGGAAGGCTCTGATAGCGCTGAACAGACAGGAGACTCTGGTAGCGCAGGAGGGAAGGAAGGCTCTGGCTGTGCTGAACAGGCGAGGCGCACTGACGGCCTGGTGCGTGGTGCTGGAACTGGTGCTACAGGATCGAGGACACGCACAGGAAGCCTGGTGCGGGGAGCTGCTACCGGAGGACTGTTGTGTGAAGGTGGCACAGGATGGACTGGACCGTGAAGGTGTCCTGGAGAGCCTGAGAGCAGGACTGGCACAGGACGTGCAAGGCTAGGTAGGTACACAGGAGGCCTGGTGCGTGAGGCTGGCACATTTTTCACCAGCCGACTAACACGCACCTCAGGACGAGTATGGAGAGCTGACCCAGGTGCCATTAAATCCCCGACACGCTCCGTCGGACGAATATCGTACCTATAGCACCATGCTAGCAACTCCCTCATTACTCTCTCCTCCACTTTCCCCATTAACTCCTTCACAGTCTCTGCTTCGCTCACCTTTAACACCGGCTCTGGTTCTGGTCTCCTCCTTGGCTCCTCACGATAAACAAGGAGAGTTGGCTCTGGATAGACCGGACCGTGCAGGCGCACTGGAGCTCTTGAGCACCGAGCCTGCCCAACCTTACCTGGCTCGATGCCCACTCTAGCCCGGCCAATACAAAGGGCTGGTATGTGCCGCACCGGGCTATGCACCCGCACTGGAAACACTGTGCGCTCCATAGCATAACACGGTGCCTGCCCGGTCTCTCTAGCCCCCCGGTAAGCACAGGGAGTTTGCGCAGGTCTCCTACCTGGCGTAGCCATATTCCCTGTGATTCTGTAACGGTGTTCTTCGTTTGTAGAAAGAAAGTCGGACCGAAATGCTGCGTGGTGGTTACTCATGTCTTTAATGAAGAAAAACGGAACGATACATGAAATAACTAATAAATACAAAAACAACAAACGGAACATGAAACCTATTACAGCCTATCTGGTGAAACTACACAGAGACAGGAACAATCACCCACGAAATACAAAGTGAAACCCAGGCTACCTAAATATGGTTCCCCATCAGAGACAAAGAGAATCACCTGACTCTGATTGAGAACCGCCTCAGGCAGCCACGCCTATACTAGACACACCCCTAATCAACCACAATCCCAAAGCTTACAAAAACCCCAATACGACAATACAATAACCCCATGTCACACCCTGGCCTGAACAAATAATTAAAGAAAACACAAAATACTAAGACGAAGGCGTGACGTATATAGGGAGTATAAAATAACATGACTATATATAGGGAGTATAAAATAACATGACTATATACAGGGAGTAGAAAATAACATGACTGTATATAGGGAGTAGAAAATAACATGGCTATATATAGGGAGTAGAAAATAACATGACTATATATAGGGAGTAGAAAATAACATGACTATATACAGGGAGTAGAAAATAACATGACTATATATAGGGAGTAGAAAATAACATGGCTATATATAGGGAGTAGAAAATAACATGACTATATACAGGGAGTAGAAAATAACATGACTGTATATAGGGAGTAGAAAATAACATGGCTATATATAGGGAGTAGAAAATAACATGACTATATACAGGGAGTAGAAAATAACATGACTATATATAGGGAGTAGAAAATAACATGGCTATATATAGGGAGTAGAAAATAACATGACTATATACAGGGAGTAGAAAATAACATGACTGTATATAGGGAGTAGAAAATAACATGGCTATATATAGGGAATAGAAAATAACATGGCTATATACAGGGAATAGAAAATAACATGGCTATATACAGGGAGTAGAAAATAACATAGCTATATACAGGGAGTAGAAAATAACATGGCTATATACAGGGAGTAGAAAATAACATGGCTGTATATAGGGAGTAGAAAATAACATGACTATATATAGGGAGTAGAAAATAGAGTATGTACATATAAGTAGGGTTGAAGTGACTAGGCAACGGGATAGATAATAGACAATAGCAGCAGCGTATGTGGTGAGTGTGAAAGTGTGTGTGTGTGTGTGTGAGTGTGTGTGTGTCTGTGGCATCAGTATGCATGTGTGTCCATGTTATATGTGTGTGTGTGTGTGTGTGTGTGTGCGTGTGTGTGCGCGTGTGTGTGTGTGTGTGTGTGCGTGCGTGCGTGCGTGTGTGTACGTGTGTGTGTGTGTGTGTGTGTGTGTGTGTGTGTGTGTGTGTGTGTGTGTGTGTGTGTGTGTGTGTGTGTGTGTGTGTGTGTGTGTGTGTGTGTGTGTGTGTGTGTGTGTGTGTGTGTGTGTGTGTGTGTGTGTGTGTGTGTGTGCGTGTGTGTGTGCATAGACTCAGTGCAGTGCAGGACAGTGCAGGACAGTGCAGGACAGGTAGTCTGGGAAGCCATTTGATGAGCTATTTAGCAGTCTTGTTCAGAAGTCTTATGGCTTGGGGATAGAAGCTGTTCAGGGTCCTTTCAATGTTTTAGACAGTTATCCTTTGATAAATCAGTGTTTTATGGCAGTTATTTTTCCAATTTGTTCTCAGAGCGGATGGTGAGTCTTTAGGTTCCATGGAATGAGGATTGGTGCATCACTGGTAATGCAGTGAGGACATTTAGTCCACTGTGGGGGTGGGCTAGCATGAACATAAGAACTCAATTTAACGTAGGGACTTACTGCTAACAGGAATACACATACTCTTATTGGGAGTTTACAGATTAGAGTTTCCTTTGAATTGTTTTTGACAAGGCATTTCTAAAGCTTTTCTCACCATTTATGAATTATTACGCCTACAGTTGTAAATTCTAGTAGGCTTTTTTATGTGATTTATTAATGATTAATAAGATAATATATAAGGTGTTTTATAAATAGTGAACTACTAAACATTAGTAGACTAGTAGGCTACCTGATGTAAAGCGAACACTATTTACACTATATACATACTGACCAGTGAATGACCATTTCTCCCAAAAAGATGGACAGCTTTTATTCATTATCATACAATAGAGGATTGTTTTGTGCAGAGTCAGCGCAGGCACCCGCCTCCTCTTGCAACATGACTTGGACAGTCGCTATTGTTGCGTCAATCTACATCTGGAAGTGATTGAAACCGCACACATGAAGGGGATACACGGAAGGCAGTAGATTTCCACCTAAAGCACAAGGCACAACAACAACTCGCTCATTCCCATCAGTGTTTGCATAAATTAGTTATTTTTAATCCGAACCTGGTTGAAATGGGTGGAAAGGCACCAGTGGGCTGCCAGTTTCACACATTTCTAAAGTACATTTTCTGCTATTCTTCACATTTTGCCTTACGGCTGAAAGAAAATGTTGAAGTTTTACAACTCATTTCCTTTCATTCAAATGTTTTGTTGCCATGGTTTATGCCATGTTCATATGCTCCCAGAGCCCGTGGGGTGTGTGGTACGCCAGCGCATGGCACCAACTTTACCATTTCTGATCTTCAAAGACTGGTAATAGTTAGAGGATATTCAAGATTCAATGTGCATTTGACAGTAAACTCACCTTGTGATGTGAAACATTATTGCCTCTCTGCTTCAGCACTGTGGGCACAGGGGTCAATGCATCTAATGTCTTGGCACTGAGTGACAAATTCAATGGCGCCTAACTGGATAGAATTGATGTGGTTCATGCTCTCTCTCCTTTCGATGGGCACAACTTCTCCTCGGGACTGGGAGGACATCATTTTGTAAGTGTGACCGGATGGATCTGATCTGATGCTTTTAAGGAACCTAGGAAAGCTTTTTGAAATTTCGCATCCAATTGCTTTGAAATGAATTACTTTTTTTTTATTGCTTAAGCACGATTTTCAAAACAGGGCCAGTGTTTTCAAAACACTACACACAATTAGCACAACCACACACCCAATTAGCAAAACACCACAGATCCTTTGCAAAATTAAACACTCTTGTAAAAACTATACACTTTTAAAAACCACACGTTTCACATTACTATACTTTGTACGAGTTAAACTCTGCTGTGATGAACCTAAAACCCTTTTAGCACTTCTACTTCCCTATGATTAGAGTAGGCTACTATCAAGTACAAATATAATGTAAATTCACCAAACACTACACAAGACCAATGTTGCAGACTGAAGAAACTCATTTATTTCTGCCCAAAATGTTGACATGGAGATTCATAATACTGTACCCAAACGTCACTTTACGTATTGTAAGTTTAAAAAAAAAAAACAACTAGACATCGTCTCTTCATCTAGCTGGATCTGGGGGCCTGTTGCACAAAAGTAGAATTAAGACATCCGGGATAAATGACTAAGCTGAGCTCAATGAAGCCAAAACATGTGCGTCCAGGCTTAATTGGTTGCACAAAGACCAAGCCAGGATGAGCAGACACGGATTCATTAAGCCGGGTGAAACCAATCCTGGATAGGTGCGCGCTCACGGCTCACTCAAATAGACCCCGCCACAGATCACAGATTAACTGATTTACCATGGCAACTAGAGCCGCGTACTTTTCCCCGTCGGAAGCACAAATCCTCATGGAGGCATACGAGGAGGTAAAATATATAATTAAGAAGAAAGGCAACACCGCCACAGTGATAAAGCAAAGAGAAAAAGCGTGGCAAAGTATTGCAGACCGCCTGAATGCGTAAGTAGTGCACAATTACACACTCACCGCTCCGCTGAAACATCACAATTACAATTCAAATATTTAATTCACATCTCCAAAAACGCAGTTGTACTGTAATTATGAAACGGTTAAATTTTTAATTGAAATGCACTGCAGATATGAGTGAAATTGTGTAAAGTAAGTCCATCACACTGTATAAAGCTATGATAAATTATTATTAAAGCCTTACATTATTATTTAACGTTACTACGCTCAGTACGGTTTAATCTTAGCCGTTGTACTCTGCTTCTTGTTGTCCACCGTTTTTTTTGTGTTTCTCCTGCTTTCATTAATGTAAAGCTGCTTTGACAGAATGAAACAATTGTGAAAAGTGCTATATAAATAAAATTTAATTGAATAAATAGATGAGCTATAATAATAATCACTTTAATTTATATAGCGCCTTTCAAAGGACCCAAGGTCGGTTGCTCACTGCACTGCAAAAATGTCTTTCTTACTTAGTATTTTTGTCTTGTTTTCAGTTTTAAAAAAATATCTAAAAAACATCTTGAATATTTTCTTGAGCAAAATTACCTAGGAAAATAAGCAAAAAAATCTGCCAGTGATGTGCATTGATTGGTGTAATATTCCTCATCTTATGATTTCAGATGGTCTGCAATGCTGACTGTGTGATCAGCAATGTTGTGGCAAAATGGCCTGGCTCAGTCCATGACTCCAGAATCTTTCGGGCCTCTGAAATCTATCAGTGCCTATCACAAGGTAAGCCACACAACCCCTATTTATAACCATCATGGCTGTGTCAAGAATATCACTGTGTTTATGAGGTAGTAATGATGAGATTTTGTGTTGACAGGTGAATTCTCTGGTGTGTTGCTGGGAGACAGGGGGTATGGCTGCCAGCCTTTTCTCCTGACACCTTTCACAGACCCCAGGAAGCACAGCAGGCCTACAACCATGCCCATGCCAGGACCAGGGCCAGAGTTGAAATGACCTTTGGCCTCCTGAAGGCACGCTTTCACTGCCTTCACAAATTAAGGGTCAGCCCTGTTAGGGCATGTGATATTACTGTGGCTTGTGCTGTCCTCCACAATGTGGCCTGCCTGAGGAAGGAGAGGGCCCCCAGAGTGCCACCAGCCATGGACTGGGACAATCCGGCAATCTTCCCTGATGACGACAGTGGTTGGCTGCTGAGGGACCAATATGTGTTGAATTATTTTAGTTAGTATGTGTGCTTTCAATTTTGGTTAAATATGTCCTGCGGTGGCAGAGGAATTTGGGTTTTTTTTTTGGGTTCGTTTTTACGAATTTTGGCCTCTTATGATGTTTGTGCGGTATACTGTGTGTAATACAAGGCTGCAGGGAGGCTACTGCATCCATTCATTTGTCTGTTCAGTTGATGTGTATGGATTTGTCCTGCATTTATTTTAGTGTGCAGGCATGCAGGGTGTGTTATATACAGACCTTTGAATGTGTATGTATCATTTTGTATAATATGCTTGGATTCTGTGCTTTCCATCTTGTAGAGTCACTGTGACTTCAGTTTCGAAAGGAGCTGATGGTTTACCTGCTTTGTTTTGTCCTTATTCAATAAAGGAACATAATGTTACACATTGTGTTTTTATATTCATATGGAATGTGTATTTGTTTATATGACAGAGTACTAGGGCCACACTGAAGAAAAAGGATAAAGTCATACATTTATGAGGCTGGTTCTTTCTGCAGAAAAGCTACATATTGTTTTTACAGTTTTGATACTTATGACAATGTGATACTTAATATTCTGGCACATCAGCATGTCTTTGTTTATGAAAACCATACTGAAGTACAATTTCACGAAATGCCCCGCATCTGTCATTTTAACAACTGTCCTCCTTTAAAACAACTGGTTACAATATTATGACTTGTCTTTTTTTCCCTCTGTGGCCCTAATATTCTATCATTTTATATATAGTCTATGGGAAACTGTAAATTATCTAATGATAGCAACATCTAAAAATCATTTTTATCCAAAATCATTGAAATTAATGATCACAAACGTTTAAATAATGACAGTGGGTCTAGTTATATGTGATAACAATGTATAGTGAGCAGTGAAATAACTATTGGTTTCCATTTGTGGTGACTGCTGACTGACATTAGGGATGAGATTAAATAGATCCTGGAATTTAGCCTGGTCTGGAGCAGGCTAGCTCCACAGAATAAATCTCCATGGTAATTTATACCATAACATATCCTCCTGCCCCCTATCCATCTTTAGTGCAACCGGATTACGGATCAATTGAGCCAGGATCACCAAGATATCCTGGCTTAATCCCTTATCCTAGTTTTGTGCAACAGGCCCCCGGCCAGAGAATTTCATCAACATCGCAGGCAATGTTGTCATTAGCAAGACACCTTGGAAAGAAACGTCTTGAATGACGAATCCATTCTTGTATTGCTGCTACCTCCATCTGGTCACAGGCCTCCATGGCTTGGATGAGGGGTACCTCAGCCTGGAGACGGAGATCATATACCTTCCACCGCCATGCCGAGAAACTCTTCTATAGGGTTGAGGAATGGAGTGTATGGTGGAAGATCTAGGACGGTGAAATGTGGACGTTGCTGAAACCGGAGTGTTATATTACCCCCACGTTGCCCTGTGGCCAATGATGTTTCTTCCCCACCTTCGTGTTCTCGTCAGGTTGAACCCAGCCTCATCTACATAAATGATCTCATGCTGGATCTCCTCTCCATCCATTCGTAAAACTCTGAAAAACAGTGTCAGGCAAAATTGTGTAGTTCAATGTAGATCTAGTATACATATTATAGTACAGTAAAAGATTATGAGACAGTATGCAAGATCACACTGCTAAAGTGAATACATACCTCTGCATAATCATGCCACAGTCATTTCACCCTTTCGGAATTGCACTCGAAAGGCACTCGATACATTTGCTTCATTTGAATATTTTTTTTGTTCGGGTGCGTGCCAGTGTTGATGTTGAGACCTGATGGATGTCGTTGAAAATGGCGTGGTTATTGACAATGTTAGCTTGGAGCTACTTGAGTGTTATAGCATTGTTGGTCAAAACCATGTTTACTATCTCCCTTTCTTGCTGTTCTGTGAACATAGGAGGCCTTCCCCCTTGTCGTCCCTGACCCTCAATCCTATGTAGAAAAAAAACAGTATACAATAGTACAGTAATTTCACAGGAAAAGGTAACAGAAGTGCGGATAGTGCATAGAATACAGTACTGTAAGCAGTTACTGAAACCGTGCAGATGTTTTTGATATGATGATATTTTTACAATACCCATTTTCCAGTCTAAATGTTCTCACACTTGCCACTGTATATCGGCTTAGATTTGGCTGTACTCGCAGTCCAGCCTCCCTCAGCGTCAGGCCGTGGTTGACAACGTGGTCAACCAGTGTTGCGCGGATCTCATTTGTCAGAGTCGGTCCTCTTTGAGCACCTTCTTGTCGTCTTCCTCCTCCTCCTTGTCGTCTTCCTCCTCCTCCTCCTTGTCGTCCTCCTCCTCCTCCTCGTCGTCCTCCTCCTCCTCCTCCTCCTCCTCCTCCTCCTCCTCGTCTTACTCTTTCTCTGACTCTTTCCATTGTGCTTGAAGCCCGATGAACTCACCTGCTGCTTTTTATAGTGCTCATACACCTGATTGGTGTGTCTACAATTAAGCAAACGAGTGTTTGCACACCTGATGACTGTGTTGAACCAATAGGTTGGCCGGTGTGGTAATTTGACAGTCAGCGCTTTGGTATTGCAATGAAGTGACTTCATGATAGATTTTTTTGTGTGTAATGTATGCTAAGTGTGTTTAGTGTTTTGCAAATCACTGTGTGTAGAGTTTTGCAACACGTGTGAGGTTGACAATGTGCTTATAGTTGTGCAAATATGGGCTGATGTTTTGCTTCTTGAGTGTAAGGTTTTGCTAATAGTGTACTACTTTTAATTTTAGTGTGTAAGCAATCCAAAAAAACTGTAAGAACAATGCCTTGATTTTGGTTTCTATACTCCAGATTGTTGTGCTTCTGCTGGCCCAAAGCAGCAGAGGTGCAGTTCTGCAAATGACCTCTGGGGGGCTCTAGTCACCCACAGTTGCAATGTGAGAAAGTAGGCTATGGAGGATCATCTATGAATACAAAATGTAGGGGCTGCGCCTCAATAGTCTTAACTGGCGTCCTCTCCTTGTCAACTCTATTTCATTTGCACTAATCTGAAAACAAAGAATAGCATTCACCACTACCACTCTTCCACATTAGTGCAGACGACTGAAAGGAGACAAGGGGACACTTCCTGAATTGATTCAACCGAAATTGATGTGAAATGGAAATGACCCCCAACCCTGCTACCCAGGTACAGTACATGCATATCTATGTACAGCCTGCACCATATTGTAAATATGATGATGCATTTATGCTGCAGTCTGACTTCTCTCCAGCTGGGTTGCTTACATGTACCAAGTCATGTGGCGCCTTTATTTGCCAACCTCTCTGCTCTGTCCCTGATGTATGAACAGGTTGTCTTAATCTACATGTTTTTAATGTGTTGTGAATAGGAAGGAGATACTATATCAACAGCTGTACAGTGACGATAACAACAGAATTGAGGACGATCTACATTAGCGCTGTAATCCAGAAATGTAGCGCTCACAGAATACTATGGTGGAAAAATACAGGTTTAGCTACACACAGATTTCCATCTGCCTCTATTTTTGGCAAGAAGTTTAATGCAGTCAATGGAAGTACATAGAGAGTAAAGTTGGCATATCCTTCAAACAAATACACGTTAACGGCAACCATTTAACATTTTGGAAGACATCCAACAGTTCCAACAGACTATTAATTTCTTCAACACTTTTATTGAGTCTCTACTTCAACACAACACTGAGCCACAGGTATTCAACATGTGTCGCTGGATCCATCCTAGCATATGAGACCTGTTTACATTAAAACGTCTCAGCCCAACATTCACATCGACTTACCAACTTCATAAGATCCCTTACAACATGGACGGCGGACGAGGAGGGCAAAGTGCATCCACCACCCCGCGTCTCCGCCTGATGACATGGAGAAGGCGCTGCTCCATTTCCCAGGGCTACGGTGTGACACATAAATGGTGGGCGGCGTTTGGGTCGTCCCTAATTCACAGGGACTGTCGGACCCCATATGAAGGTCAGAGATGCGTTAGCTCAATTTAAGGATGCAGCAGAGCTCGCTGAAGAACACATTCAGGTCATTAGATGTAGTACGGTTAGTTTTGCTCAGCCACAGGGCAAGACGAGTGGAGTTGTCTGGGACTTGGGTTGTCTATGAAGATCAACTGGACTATGTTCATTCTGATACACTGACTCCAGAACGACGGAATGGAATACTTGCTGAATGGTCATCTGTAGGGAGATTCGCGCTGGAATTCAATCAAATAGCTTTCTGGAAAGAGTAATCACTTCAGTATTAAACACAATATATTATTTGATTATTTAGACCATTTTGGGTGGTGAAATGAAAGAGTATAATTCCATTAAATGAAAAATCAACTACATTCAACACAACTTTACTGTTAGTGAAAATACAGGATATGGCAGTACAGAGGCCATGTCCTACTTTCCGCAGGGCAGGTTTGATTGAATGTGTTCCTTGCTCCAAATAAACATGTTCCCGACTGTCATGAATGAAGATCAAGTGAAACTTACATCTACAGTAGGAATCAAAGGCGTAAGCTTCCTCCTCCTTTCATCAGCCAAAACCCCAACAATTACTGTCTGACATCCATCTACATTTCACCTTTCCATTTTAGTTATACCGTCATCCAGCGTTAGTGAAACGATAGAAAGAGTGAAAGTGATGGGCAGAGACACAGAGACACACACACGGACACACACATGCATACATGGACATACACACACGTCACTCACACACCCCAGGCACACACAGTTAGAGAGAGGGAAGCAGCACTCAAATGCCTGTCCCAGTGAGTGCACAGGAGGCATGAGACAAGCAAAGCTGCTGGCATGGACATACAAGAACCAGATTGTGTATACCCATGGATTTGGATGAATACCAAGCTTGTGTAACCCTCAGACGGCACACATTCTATTCCAGATATTATTATTTTTATCATCTGATGTGTGTATATACTGATATGTAGGTTAGGTGGGATGTTTTAAATGTACGTATTTCAGTCCTTGACTAATAATGTTCTGTACTTTGTATTTTGTCATGTTTTATGTGGACCCCAAGAAGAGTAGGTGATGCTTTTGCAGCGGCTAATGGGGATCCTAATAAATACCAAACGTACTGAATATTTGAAAGGAACTCATAGGTATAGCGTATACGCCAGAGGAGGCTGGTGGGATGAGCTATAGGAGGACTGTCTCATTGTAATGGCTGGAATGCACTCAATGGAACGGAGTGAAACACGTTAAACGTATGGAAACCGCTTGTTATGTTTGACTCTGTCCCATTTATTCCATTGCAGCCATTACAATGAGACAGTCCTCCTCCAGCTCCTCTCACCAGCCGCCACTAATATAAGCATGATAACATCGCCTTGCCGTCTGGTTGGCTAGGTGGAACCTTCGTTGTCCAATCCTTTCAGATCTATTTAGGTGAGTAGGCGATAGGGGGGTGGGGGTTTATTTAGAATTGCACAAAAGATTACACCGGCTTGCGTCACATCCCTACTCTAAGTTTACACTTTGCTGAAATGGATACATTCACACTCAAAGCCTCTGATTTGAGAACATCTCTGTCATTCAATTACAACAGCCAATGAACAGTGGATGGAAGATGTGTCTACCATATTACCATACACCCATACACAGGCCTGGTTTAGAGGTCTACTTACTGAGTGAACAAAACATTAAGAACACCTTCCTAATAACGAGTTGAACAGCCTCAATTAATATGGGCATGGACTCTACAAGGTGTTGAAAGCGTTCCACTAGTATGCTGGCCCATGTTGACTCCAATACTTCCCATAGTTTTCAAGTTGGCTGGATGTCCTTTGGGTGGTGGACCATTCTTGATACACACGAGAAACTGTTGAGCGTAAAAAACCCAGCAGCGTTGCAGTTCTTGACACAAACCGGTGCGCCAGGCACCTACTACCATACCCCGTTTAAAGGCACTTAAATATTTTCTCTTTCCCATTCACCCTCTGAATGGCACACATACACAATCCATGTCTCAACTGTCTCATGGCTTGAACATCTCTCTTTAACCTGTCTCCTCCCCTTCCTCTACACATATTGAAGTGGATTTAACAAGGCAGGTGTACCTAATCATTTGTCCACTCACTGTATAGCAGTGTATATTGTTTTGTGTATATTTATTGTAATGTGTCCATCATGCTTTGCTTAATGAATTGTCCCCTGGGGATAATAAAGATTCTACTTTACAATGCTCCACATTCAAACATCTCTGTGTAGAATGTAATAAGTAAGATCCACTTGATGACTTCATGTTAGAGCAGGAAGTGAAGAGGAATCACATTACTTACTGTCCAATCAGGCTGCGAGGAGAGTAGGGACGGAATTCAATCACTGCAGATTGTCACGCCCTGACCAAAGAGAGCCTTTGTTTTTCTATGGTATAGTAGGTCAGGGCGTGACTGGGGGGTTTTCTAGTTATTATTTTCTATGTGGGGTTCTAGTTTAGTTTTTCTATGTTGGTGTTTGGTATGATTCCCTATTAGAGGCAGCTGGCTATTGTTGTCTCTAATTGGAGATCATATTTAAGTAGCATTTTTTCCACCTGTGTTTTATGGGATATTGTTTTCAGTTAGTGCATGTTGCACCTCTGTTGTTACTGTTTGTTGTCGTATTTACTGCAGCTGGGCTTCACATACAATAACATTCATTAGGTTAAAGTAACATATTTCTTGAGATATTAAACACTTCTCCGGGTGATATCTGTTAATCTGGGCAGCGCAACTGCAATAAAGATGGACTTGAACTCAACCTCTACAATATGATTACTCTCTGGTTGTTTATGCTGTATTGGAGTTGTTAACCGTGTTATCGCTGAAATTAGCCTGTGTACCAGTCTCTGTGTGCCATCATAACACTCCTTGGGAGAATCTCAATTGCATTCTTCTTGCGTCCTCTCTCCTAGCCTCTTTCTCAAAACCTATTGGAGGAGAAGTTCAGAGGGGCGGGACCTCTGGCTTTCTCATCCAATGGGTTTTGAGGAGAGGGGAGAGGACCAAAGAGTATGCAATTGAGTTACTCCCCTTGTCATACCAAACAAGGAGTTGACATGACAGCACAAACAGATGTGGGATCAGGCTAATACACCTCCCAAGATGTTTCCTATCATCTTCCTCTACACAGTTTTCATTAAACATTAACACAATACCAAACCTGTCCATTAGATATGTAGTATTAAACATTAACACAATACCACACCTGTCCATTAGATATGTAGTATTAAACATTAACACAATACCACACCTGTCCATTAGATATGTAGTATTAAACATTAACACAATACCACACCTGTCCATTAGATATGTAGTATTAAACATTAACACAATACCACACCCATCCATTAGATATGTAGTATTAAACATTAACACAATACCACACCTGTCCATTAGATATGTAGTATTAAACATTAACACAATACCACACCTGTCCATTAGATATGTAGTATTAAACATTAACACAATACCACACCTGTCCATTAGATATGTAGTATTAAACATTAACACAATACCACACCTGTCCATTAGATATGTAGTATTAAACATTAACACAATACCACACCCGTCCATTAGATATGTAGTATTAAACATTAACACAATACCACACCCGTCCATTAGATATGTAGTATTAAACATTAACACAATACCACACCCGTCCATTAGATATGTAGTATTAAACATTAACACAATACCACACCCATCCATTAGATATGTAGTATTAAACATTAACACAATACCACACCTGTCCATTAGATATGTAGTATTAAACATTAACACAATACCACACCCGTCCATTAGATATGTAGTATTAAACATTAACACAATACCACACCCATCCATTAGATATGTAGTATTAAACATTAACACAATACCACACCTGTCCATTAGATATGTAGTATTAAACATTAACACAATACCACACCCATCCATTAGATATGTAGTATTAAACATTAACACAATACCACACCCGTCCATTAGATATGTAGTATTAAACATTAACACAATACCACACCCATCCATTAGATATGTAGTATTAAACATTAACACAATACCACACCCGTCCATTAGATATGTAGTATTAAACATTAACACAATACCACACCTGTCCATTAGATATGTAGTATTAAACATTAACACAATACCACACCCGTCCATTAGATATGTAGTATTAAACATTAACACAATACCACACCTGTCCATTAGATATGTAGTATTAAACATTAACACAATACCACACCTGTCCATTAGATATGTAGTATTAAACATTAACACAATACCACACCCATCCATTAGATATGTAGTATTAAACATTAACACAATACCACACCTGTCCATTAGATATGTAGTATTAAACATTAACACAATACCACACCCGTCCATTAGATATGTAGTATTAAACATTAACACAATACCACACCTGTCCATTAGATATGTAGTATTAAACATTAACACAATACCACACCTGTCCATTAGATATGTAGTATTAAACATTAACACAATATCACACCCGTCCATTAGATATGTAGTATTAAACATTAACACAATACCACACCCGTCCATTAGATATGTAGTATTAAACATTAACACAATACCACACCCGTCCATTAGATATGTAGTATTAAACATTGACATAACGTTATCCTCAACCACAGTAGATTACTTTTTGAAGCGCTATGAGTGATGACTGATTTCTAGATGTTTTGCTGACCAATCAGTGAACAAGAGGAAGTGACTCATTGTCCAATGAGGGGGCAAGAGGAAATTACTCACTGTCCAATGATGGGGCAGGTAGTCGTATCCTGATGAGATGCGGGGGTCCTCTGCAGATACTTTTTGGGGTAAGGGCTTCCTGGCTACTGCCTTATGAACAGCAAGCCCAGACCGCAAAAAGACCCGCAAAGGACAAAATGTACAGCCCATACAGCCACTGTTCACTGATCTCAGGCCTGTCCCTACCTGAAAGCAGAAATGAGAAACAGAAGAAACATGATCCAGGGTGACTTTTTAGACTACCATATAAAGTGATGCAAATCTGGTAATATTCCACACCCCAAAATAACACAATCATCTGGCTGTAATCTGCAGCAGGACATATTAAAGGTGACTTTTTGAGATCAACACTGGTGGGCTGTACAATGCACACCTAACCATTGGTTGATGACAGATTGTAAGGTAGTGGAACAGTGCTGGAAATGAATTGGCTTTCAGGTGTTCCTTTTTACCCGGCAGTTTCATTTGTAATTAGAATTTGAAAATGTTTCTTTATGGTTCTAAATTGGTTGTTAATGTTTAACAGTATTCCAATGTCCTTAATCAAACATGACCTCAAATGAATATGTTCTCATTAGGTTATATTTCAACATTAAAGGGATTGTTGCCCTAGGGGCGGCAGCGTAGCCTAGTGGTTAGAGCGTTGGACTAGTAACCGGAAGGTTGCGAGTTCAAACCCCCGAGCTGACAAGGTACAAATCTGTCGTTCTGCCCCTGAACAGGCAGTTAACCCAGGCCGTCATTGAAAATAAGAATATGTTCTTAACTGACTTGCCTGGTTAAATAAAGGTAAAAATTAAAATCTAGAAATGTTGCAATAATGTCTTTCCTGCATTTCCCCTTGAAATAAAACACATTTAAAAAATGGGACAAATGTAAATACATTTTGGGGGCTATATAACTGTTTGTAATGTCATAACTGATGTAATGTCATCTCTGCCAATGATTTGATTGACCCCTTACATTTTGTGTACATTTTCAGTGTGTGTGGCGCACGGGCATGTGCTTGTTTGTTTGTTCACCCCAAAGGCATGACCCATTTCTCCCCCTAAATGTGTTTCTACAGCTACACTGTATTGTGCCACAATAATGTATTAGGCCAACAGATCACTGCTAAACAAACAGGAGAACCAGCAATCTGCCTCACAGCAGTCCATACAGACACATCTTTCAATTTGGTTAATCTACAAGTTGTGACAAAAGTGTTTTCTCTTGAGTTTTCAGATTATGTCCATGTGGCTGGGATCCTTGACTCTTTCCACTTTGCTCAACAAACAAAAAAAACGTATTTGATGACCAGGCATTGGCATTTAGATATAATTAGATTAAATCATTAAATTCATGTGCAATAAATATATTTATCAAGACGTTTTCAAAGGCGGGCCTCAAAGTTGTTTCAGGGATGCACATTAGGGCACATCTGGAGAATGTGTCCTTGTGTGTGTGACGTCAAGGCAAAGGCAGTCGGGGAACGCAAGAGCAGGCCATCTGTAGGCATAGGCATCTGCCACACTTACCTCACCACATGCGTCATATGTGGAAAAAGTGTCACATCCCCTAACGCTTCGCTTCTAAATATGTCCTGGTTGTGTCCCATTTTACTACGTTCCACTGCCTTTTTCTGTTGTGCCACTGGTGAAGAGCAATTTTTCATTCATTTTCAAGTTAAATAAACAACATTTGATATTTTAAACAATCCCTTTACTTAATTATATGATAGGGGGTTCATGACGTTATACCCAAGCTCTCTAAATCAGTACCACAAGCCCCCGAAGTAACTTAGTTGGTTGTACTTGTGTTTAAATATTTTTTTTTGCGGTTGAACGATGAGCACATATTATTGCTTATTACCAGCCAACTAAGGAGAACGCTGTCCTTGGTGCTGAAACGTTATGGCCTTAGCTTCGAGGCGCTTCCGGTGCTGTGGGAGTTGTTCATGGTGCTGAAACGCAATGGCCTCGGCTCGGAGGCGCTGACGGCGCTGTGGGAGTTGTCCATGGTGCTGAAACAGTCGAGCCCTAAACAGCCGCGGTGAACGCCCTCGCCCTGCTGAAGCCCAGTTGTGAATGGGGAGAAACATGGAGTGCAACAATAATAATAACAACAACAACAACAACAATAACAATAATTTAACAATAATATGCCCATAATGATATATTTTGTATTTCATATTAAGTTGGCTTTAGTGCAATCAACAAGTATGTGTGTGTGTGTTGTATTAACATTGTATAAATGGCAATGGAATCTGTAGATGCGTATTATAGGCTATAGACTATAGCACTTGTTGCTTACGCATTTGGGCTCCTCGGATCGGTAATGCAATATGATTGGGTTTAGGTCATTTTATGTATACTGTATACTGTGTGTGTGTGTGTGTGTGTGTGTGTGTGTGTGTGTGTGTGTGTGTGTGTGTGTGTGTGTGTGTGTGTGTGTGTGTGTGTGTGTGTGTGTGTGTGTGTGTGTGTGTGTGTGTGTGTGTGTGTGTGTGTGTGTGTGCGTGTGCGTGTGTGTGTGTGTGTGTGAGAGAGAGAGAGAAAGAGAGATCTAATGTTTGAGCCCAGATAGAACAGTCTAATCTTCTCTTCTCCACGCGCACGACTGCCCCCCCCCCAGCACCACATATCAGACACTCGATTAAACAGATTAAAATGATTTACATAGTCATGAATAGTTTAATAGTTCAGAAATAGACAAAAAACGATGGCAAATACTATCGATTATTGATCGTTTTATGTGTAGCCTATGGGACGAGAATGGACATTTACATTTTCATGAACAAAATTATGAATGATCTACAAAAGGATGACCACAACCATATGTTTTGTTTGTAAATCAATAGTATGCTGAAAACAAAGTAGGCATTGAGGCTTTGCAAATGCATCGAAATCTAGACGGAGCACGTCCTAGCGTTATAACCACTTATGCACGTTTATAAGCGGTGGTCACTTCAACTCAAATTAAGAGGAGTTTGAGATCAGATATTTTTATTTTACCTTTATCTGTTCAGTTCATTATCGCGGGAGAAGCAAAAACAATCCACTCACGCTTCACCATCAAACTCGGAAAAATATATATCTTAATGGACCTATCGCACAAAAACAGAACCGCACGACACGAAACGCGCATTTATATTTCTGGATGCACTAATCTGTGAAAAAATGAAATAGGCTCACCCAATAGCCACTGATCCGAAGTGTGCATCATTTCCCAGCTCTCTCCTCCTGTTTTTGCATAATCCCCGGGAATTTGGACGAACACATCCCAGTGACATGCAATATTTTGCTTTTCTTGAGATGTCCGTCGTTGACACTCCCAATTAACTCGATTGTTTATATTTCTATGCATTTTCAACTAATCCATTTGGTCCTTTCCGTGTTTCTGGAAAATACTGCAAAATCTAATGGAAGCACTCAATTCCTCCAGTCTACTGGTGACCTGCATTGACGTCATTGCGTCATTAGGTTTCCCCTGGAAACACAGGAGATCCAAAAATAGTAACACATTAATTCAACTCGGGCTGGGGTTGGTGCGAGCGACTATTTGTATCAATCCATAATCTTCAGTTTTTTCCCTTCCTCTCTCTCTCATTTTCATGCAATGCCTCCGAATTACGTGTTACTCAAGACATGCCACACTATTTTAAGACTAGTAGGCCTACCAGGTTATAGGAGAGAGAGACAGAGAGGGCGGGTTTCTTCGTTTTATTTCATCCCTTCCTGCAATATAAAAAACCGTTATAAGAGGAGAAACAGCGCCACGGGGATAAAAATAGAAAGTGCCGAGCAGTCATCTGTCAGCCACAGGAGCTCGTGCTATTGGGTTAGTGCGCCACGCGAGGTAAAATTCCGGGCATACGGTTCCCGCACACAGCTGCCTGAGCATCCAATCCGGTACGGGAATGTGGTTGCAGTAATATGTTTGTAATATTGGCACCCGTTTGAGAACCATGTCTGGTGAACACCTAACTGGGCAAAATGTGAAGTGGAAGTGTTCATTCAAAATAAAACTATGGCGAGGCCCAATATCTCATCACCTACATAGTCAAACCACCAAACACGTCCCATTGAAATAGGCATTGCTCATCTGTCAAGCTACACTCATTGTTTCCTCAAGTTCAAGTTTAGAATCCCCTGGCTTACAAAACCGCTGCTCTACTTCTACCCCACCGACTCAAGCATTCGTTCATTCATTCATTCATCCTCCATTCATCGATCTATTCATTCATCCACTCTTTTAATCTATTCACCCATCCAGCCACCCATCCAGTGGTGATGCATAGCCTCCCTAGCGATCTATCTGCGGCATCTTTAGACTTCCGGGCTGCCTATGAACCAACCAGTCCGCACTGATGTGGCGAGATATCAGATGACATGCGCCATGTGCACTCTGGACCGCACACTCCCACTGCCTAGTGACTCCAAAAGCAGACGCTCGCTCACATAAGCGGCATGGGCTCCCTAATAGCCTCGAAACCTGGTCTCAGAGGATTTCATATTATTCTGTACTTAAATCCGAGACATTCCATTTAGTATGATATATTACAATTTGTGATATATGTTATCAATTTGTAAACCGTACAATATGTAAAAATCACAATTTGTGTTATATGTTATCAATTTGTAAACCATACAATATGTTACGAATTTACAAAAAAGTATTATAAGTTATGAATTTGCAAAAGGTACAATATGTTACGAATTCTCAAAACGTATGAAATGTTACAAATTCTAGCTAGGTGGCTAACATATGGGCTAGGCTAGGCTATGTGTTAGGGTTAGGGGTTAGATTTAAGGTTAGGGTTAAGTTTAGGAGTTAGGTAAAAGGGTTAAGGTTAGGTTTAGGTGACGGGGTAAGGTGAAGGTTAGGTGACGGGTTATCTGAAAGGGTTAAGGTTAGGTTAAAGTGACGGGGTAAGGTGAAGGTTAGGTGAAGGGTTATCTGAAAGGGTTAAGGTTAGGTTTAGGTGACGGGGTAAGGTGAAGGTTAGGTGAAGGGTTATCTGAAAGGGTTAAGGTTAGGTTTAGGTGACGGGGTAAGGTGAAGGTTAGGTGAAGGGTTATCTGAAAGAGTTAAGGTTAGGTTTAGGTGACGGGGTAAGGTGAAGGTTAGGTGAAGGGTTATCTGAAAGGGTTAAGGTTAAGTTGAGGTGACGGGGTAAGGTGAAGGGGTATCTTAAAGGGTTAAGGTTAGGTTTCGGTGACGGGGTAAGGTAAAGGTAAAGGTTGGGTGAAGAGTTATCTGAAAGGGTTAAGGTTAGGTTTAGGTGACAGGGTAAAGTGAAGGTTAGGTGAATAAGGTTAGGTTTAGGTGACGGGGTAAGGTGAAGGTTAGGTGAAGGTTTCGCTAACATGCTAAGGAGTTGCAAAGTATCTAAAAAGTAGTAAGTCATTGAAAAGTTGCTAATTAGCTCAAATGCTATAGTTGTCCGTGATGAGATTCAAACTCCCAACCTTTGGTTTCTTAAACATTTGCGTTATACACCCACCCACCCCGACCAGCTTAAGTAACCATCTGCCTTATGTACCCATACCAAAGTTAACATAACATAGTAAATGGAGTGTATTGATTTTACGTACGGAAAAATAAAAAAATATCTGAGACCAGGCTGAGGCTCCACAATATGACCACCCCATCCCGCACTATATAATAATTACACAACAAGGATGAAATAGTGGAATAGTATAATTTAAACATACTATTGATTTCTTTTTGACTATACACTTCATTCTTTATGTTCAAACAGGGTACGAGTTTGAAGTGGGCACAAATCGGTATAATGTATTTCCATCGCGCTAGATGAGGGTTATGATTTACGAATGGACAGAGTCAGTGGTACACATGCGCGGGGTCTGAGTTCACAGATACTGCAGCCGTTTAAAAAAATAGAGGAGACAATCGATAGACAGAGGCAAGGAATGGGGAGGAGGAGCAGAGAGAGATAGAAACAGACAGACAGACAGACAGACAGACAGACAGACAGACAGACAGACAGACAGACAGACGGACAGACAGTAAGGCAGGGTTTGACCCTATAAGTAATATCGAATCCAAAACTAAAATCCAAAATTTGAACAGATAACCCCAAACGAAAAATGCTCAATGCAAAGTTGATCTAAAAGACTTTATTTCACGTTTTATTTTACTTGTGAAGTTAAACTAAAGGCAATATTCCATCCCTGGACTGGCATCACATTCTATTCTTGTCTATTGTAGTGTAGTTTAATCCATTCTGTTCTAGTCTAGTATTATGAGTGATTGTATTCTATTCTAGTCTATGAAACGCCAACTCACTGTTTACTGCTCCCAGTAAGTGATCATGAACCAGCAGCATGGTCTTAGTCAGGAGAATATTAGTAATTGGGTTTTGACGGGGTACGACAGTTGAAATAAGCTCATGAGGCATTAATACGTTATATTCTTCAAGACTCAATTAATTTAGATGTCTAAAAATGGATGCAGCAACTGCAGATTGCCCCTTTAAATAGGAAAATCACTTGAGTTTGCTTGTTGCAGGTGTGTAGGAGTAATTAGATCATATGTTCAAAATGAAACTTGCATACTGCTCTTGCCAGTATCACTTTAGTTGACTAAACTTAGGTATCGGCCTCTCAACCTTTGGTCGGAGCTTTACTTGACCTTAGATGATCCATTTGTTTCTGACGTTTCCATCCAAGTATTCCCACAGTCTTTGCAAACATACCAGTGTTCTTCAATACTCTTACAGGGGGAAAACAGGCAGTGCAGGCTTTTGTCCTAGCCCAGTATTAACACCCTGATTTAATCAACTAGTCATCAATCCCTTGATTAGTTGAATCAGGTGTGTTAGTAATGCTGGTCTGGAACAAAAGCCTGCACAGTGCGCACCCTGCCGGTTCAGAGAGTCACGATCCAGGCTTGAAGAATATGTCAGCTCTTGGAGGCTAACCAAAGACATGAATAGAAACTGCTGGGGAATGGGAAGAGTTACTGTGGGCTAGTATTCTAGCAACTCAGGCTTCAATTGCAGGAACATTGACCACACTTGGACTTTTTCTCATCTATCATGTTGTCAACTATTTTGTACAAAACATTTGAGATGCCACACGGTTCTTATGGGAATTGAACCCACAAGTGTACTGCTGGTAGGGCAACGTTTCAACCGAAGCTGTCGATCACTACGCTTGAATTGGATACTTTCAGAGAATTGATATTGCCGTCATCATAATAATTGCTTTGATGTATAACCCCAGGCTATTTAGCATATCCATACCGAAGCACCATGCTGTGAGTCAGTTCCATCACAATCCCAGTGCATTCAGTAATTGAACTGAACTCTTGAATGGAGACCTTCCTCAACATTTACATTTCAACACCCAGGGATTGAGATGGAAGTGAGCCCAACTCCGGTAACCCCTTTGCCTGTGCGTTGGTAATGGCTGTGTCACCACCTCACTATGTTCTCAGTGTTCTCATAGACCCCGGTGTTGAGTGTGGTGTGGTGGAAGGGGGTGAGGATAGTGGGTGCAGTCCAGGTTGTTATTGTTTGGAGCTGCACAACACCTGGAGAAGTGGTAGACAGCTCAGGGACTATGTTGATATGATATAACGATCTCCTCAGATGAGAAGGTGGACTGATAAATAGACTCAACGGCTGTGTTATTACTTCAGTAGGAGGTCATTGTTCACCGTGGGCCACGGTGTTGACTGGGGAAAGTCCAAAAGGGGATTGTGGTAAAGATGGCCACATCACTTTGTTGATAGTTGGTTATTTGTTGTGAGTTGAATTAAACAAGTGGGCCCTAGCATAGCTTTAAACTCTGTATTGTTGGAAAATGACCCCGTAAGTAAACATTTCACTGTTAGTCTACACCTGTTGTTTACTAAGCATGTGACGAATAAAGTTTGATTAGATTTTTGATTAGATTTTATTTAATTTAGATTTAAGTTGTACAGGCTTTTGTTTCAGCCTGGCACTAAGACACCTGATTCAAGCAATCAACTAATAACATACCACTCATGAGGGTGTTTTGGTCCTTTGACTTTTTGGGTGTTTTGGTCCTTTGACTGTTCATTACTGTAGGTACTGCTGGGCTGGAACAAAAACATGCACATCCTGTAGGTCCACAGAACCTGTTTTGAAGAACACTGCATATCATCTAGATATGTTACAGAAGTAAGATTGCAAATCTGTATCATAGGATAGTTTAGAGTCTGATCTAGGTATCACTGTTCCATGGGTGTTCTGAGTTAATTAGCAGACATGGAGGAAGCACAGGGCTTATTGCTTTTAATAGTTTACCTTTTGCTTCACTATTCAAACACCGACGTAGACATAAGCCCCACAGCACATGCAGACACTGATGCAAGCAACCACACACTTGGCTACAGGCTACAGTACACAAACACTCACCCAATTACACACTGAAATATCAACCCGTAACAAACTACTTTAAGGCACTCATGTAGACATATGGAATCATATCAGTCATGATTATTACACACAACCTCCATGAACACACACACGCACGCACGCACGCACGCTCACACACACACACACACACACACACACACACACACACACACACACACACACACACACACACACACACACACACACACACACACACACACACACACACACACACACACACACACACACACACACACACACACACACACACACACACACACACACACATTTCTTATCTACTGAAGGGTGAAAAATGCCCCCAAGGTTTAGATGGCCCCATGTAACTACTCGGAGATGAAATCACTAGTTGGCCAAATACAATTTTTCCAACCTCACTCCATTACCCAGGTCAATATTGAATCTTTTTTTGCTGTGTTTGTATTGATTCCAGAGGCATGTTTTACTAGGATGCTTAGCATGTATGTAAATGGCGGATAGATCCACTGGCAGGGTGCAGGGACGATGAAAGGCACGTTCACACCTGTAGAACAGAGAGGAATGGATCAACTGTGTGTGTGTGCGAGAGAGAGAGAGAGAGAGAGAGAGAGAGAGAGAGAGAGAGAGAGAGAGAGAGAGAGAGAGAGAGAGAGAGAGAGAGAGGTGTAGGGTGAGAAGGAGAGATGGAGATAATTAGAATGTGGGGTAGAGAAGGTTGTAAGACATAACCTACAGTCAAAAAGGTGAGAGAAAAGAGAGGGAGAACTTCTCAGAGAGAGAAAAGTGAGATAGAAAGTGTGTGTGTGCGTGCGTGCGTGCGTGTGTGTGTGTGTGTGTGTGTGTGTGTGTGTGTGCTGTATACTCATGAATATGTGTTTGACTGAACAGATCAATGAAGAACCACTATACACTACCACAGACCAGAGAGCCAGCAGGTTGGGTGCATGCTGCTCTTTAACTGTTGACGCCATCTACTGGTGCAAAAGACAAACTACACACAGACGCCACACTCCAATCAGATCCTTTCGAGAGGACACTGGGTGCAGGTCTCCTTTCCCCCACCCACATTTATTCAGAGAATTGAACAGGTGAAATCACATAATCTAGCTGGTTTCCAGTATACACTGAGTGGACAAAACATTAAGAACACCTGCTCTTTCCATGACATAGACTGACCAGGTGAATCCAGGTGAAAGCTATGATCCCTGATTGATTTGTTAAATCCACTTTAATCAGTGTAGATGTAGGGGAGGAGAAAGGTTAAAGAAGGATTTTTAAGCCTTGAGACAATTGAGAAATGGATTGTGTACGTGTTCCATTCAGAGGGTGAATGAGCAAGACAAAAGATTGAAGTGCCTTTGAACGGGGTATGGTAGTAGATGCCAGGCACACCAGTTTGTGTCAAGAACTGCAACAATGCTGGGTTTTTCACATTCAACAGTTTCCCGTCTGTATCAAGAATGGTCCACCACCCAAAGGACATCCAGCCAACTTGGAGTCAACATGGGCCAGCGTCCCTGTGGAACGATTTCGACACGTTGTAGAGTCCTTGCCCCGAAGAATTGAGGCTGTTCTGGAGGCAAAACAAAGGTGTTCCTAATGTTTTGTACACTCAGTGTGCGTCAACCCTTACAACAGAACACAGCCACTCTTATCTTCACCAGAGATGGACCAAGTTGTTCACCACTGTAGTGACTATCACGACCATAGACAACACACAACCATAGATTAATGCAACAAGATCAGCATTTTGGTAATGTCCCTCAAGTGACCCAACAAGATAGTATTATGAGCATCCAAAGCGTCAAGATTCCCCAATATTTTAAATGCATAACAAATACTACATGTTGGCACAATGCATCTTTCATCTTTCTACTTTTTAGTTTTAAAATGTAAAATGAGAAAATCCCCATGGGTGTGGCGTCTTTTATTTTCTACCAGATAAAAGTGCCGATTGAGGTGACTGAGGTGGTGCAATAAAGAGAAATTCCCTGTTCTTGAGTTACTGCAGCGCTTGACTCAGTTCAGCCCAGCTCCGACGGTGACGGTGTTGTTACAAATAGCCACCAGGGGGCAGGAGTGGTCATTAAGAAACCAGAGGCCCTTTCCCCCTTCAACTAGTTTTTACTATGGTATCTGCTTCTATATACCTCTTGTGAGGCGAACACACACACACACACACACACACACACACACACACACACACACACACACACACACACACACACACACACACACACACACACACACACACACACACACACACACACACACACACACACACACACACACACACTTTAATGACTTTATTTGAATACACCAATAACATGTTTACAAAAAGGATCCAAACCTTTCAAAGGACCCTGTATGCATGGCACTCAAGGGTACAGAAAGCACCACCTTCTCCAAACAAACACACACTTGAGGGCCAGGATGACACTGTTTGTTTTCCGAAGTCACTGGAAATGCACAACCCATTCTCCTAACACATATAAACTACTCTCTATATAAATCCCAGCTGTGGCATCACAAGTTCACGACCTCTCCACTCATCACAGTTTATCTCACAACACCACCAGTTCAGAGTTCGCCCCGCATTACACGCCCAGAGCGGTCCAAAGTCACAAGTTTACAGGCGTTTGCACACAAACTGGGAATTGAATTCCCCTTCATCTCATCTGGGGCGAGAGAGCAAGGCTTAATTCTCCGTAACTGTACACATATGGGGCTCAACCTTCAAAAGATTCTACAATGGGGGTTTTAGCAACTCAGCCGTAGCCTCAGAGGATGGAGAGTGAGAGAGCTAGAGAGAGAGAGTGATAGAGTGAGAGTGTCAGAGAGAGAGGCAGGGAGATAGAGACAGAGAGACAGAGTGAAAGAAAGAGAGTCTAGGAGAGAAAGGGACAGAGAGGGAGAGTGAAATTATATCAAATAGGTCTTTCTTCCAACCTCCTTGAGCAGCCAGTGGATCAGACATGGAGCAGCGGACCTTGAGGACCTTGAGAGGGGAATTGAATGCTTACCATGCAGAACGCTATCTTCAAGGCTCTTTGCCTTGGACTTTTCTCTTTTATCATTAATTAATTCTTGCTAATTGCCAGGATTAGGAAAAGAGAGAGAGAGAGAGAGAGAGAGAGAGAGAGAGAGAGAGAACACGGTTCTCCAGTCCTAGAGTCTCTCGACCGCAGTGTGTGTCTGTGTGTGTTTCAGTGTGTGTCTGTGTTTGTCTGTGTTTGTGCCAGTGTGTGTCTGTGTGTGTGTCAGTGTGTGTCTGTGTGTGGGTCATTGTGTGTGTCTGTTTATGAGTCGGTGTGTGTGTCTGTTTGTGTGTGTCAGTGTGTGTGTCAGTGTGTGTCTGTGTGTGTGTGTGTCAGTGTGTGTGTCAGTATGTGTCTGTGTGTGTCTGTGTGTGTGTCTGTTTGGGGGTTGGTGTGTGTGTCAGTGTGTGGGTTGGTGTGTATGTGTGTGGGTTGGTGTGTATGTGTCTTAGTATCTGTGTGTATCTGTGTGTATGCACACCCTTGACCCTGATAGGGAGTGAAATGAGAATTGAACCCTCTTGTCAGCAAGTATTTCCATTACACTCAGGAAGGTGGCCAAAAGCTGTTCAACATTCCTATCTGTGGTCGTGTTGCGGTCGAAAGGTTTTACGAATGCTTTATGTGTTCCTTTACGGTTCACTCGGCTACGGAGCGCGTTTCATGCAGTTGTCAGAGGCAGAGCTTGAACAACGAGTCCCAAGGAGTCCCATCATTATTTTATGTAAGCTTGTGAGTTACACAAGCTGGTGCCCTATGGGTCCTGGTCAAAGTAGTGCACTATGAAGTTAGGATCATGGCCCATAGCGATAGAGCAAAGAATATTAACTGATTATCAAGTCCAGGGAACTATAAGCAAACAATGAAAAGTAGTCTGTATTTTATCTTTATTTAACTAGGCAAGTCAGTTAAGAAAAAATTCTTATTTTCAATGAAAGCCTAGGAACAGTGGGTTAACTTCCAGTTCAGGGGCAGAACGACAGATTTGTACCTTGTCAGCTCAGGGGTTTGAACTTGCAACCTTCTGGTTACTAGTCCAACGCTCTAGCCACTAGGCAACCCTGCCACCCCATTAAATGTGTGTGTGTGTGCGTGTGTGCGTGTGTGTGTGCGTGTGTGTGTGCGTGTGTGTGTGCGTGTGTGTGTGTGCGTGCGTGTACAAACACATCTATTTACTGTTAGCTGGATGAGCAGTAAAGCACAGCCGTAGCATTAGCCCCCTACCTGAGCTCTAGACAGGGCTGTGATTTGGGTTAGCTTAGCGTCATGCTCTCCTGTTAGGTATTTCTTTGGCTTTAGCCCCTGCGGCGTGCTGACATTTCAAGATTAGGGCCCCCGTCATAGCACAGAGGAGTCAACCATAATGCCCTTACATTCCATGACAGCACATTGTGGGATTTGTGTGTGTATGTGTGTGTGCGCGTGTGTGCGTGTGTGCATGTGTGTGTGTGTGTGTGTCCAGAGGTGACATGCCCACAGGGGGCACAGAGGTGACATGCCCCCTCAGATTTGTTAAAAAATTATAACAATTCATTTTTGGTGTTGTTTCTCTATAAAACAACTGGCCACCTACAGATGTAGAATCTTAGTTTGCTACATCAGGAAAATAATCCTGCAGCAGTAGGAAATGTGAATTATTGTGTTGATTGTAATTAATGGACATTTTTGTGGGGGTTGATCAATTGTTTGTAAGGCAAAATCATGTCTGTAATTTCAAAGTGGAAATTACAAACTTCAGAAGCCTTTTAAAACCTCAAATACACTACTGCAACAAATGACGATCCTATTTGATAAAGTTCCCAATCTCCCAACCTCAAAACCAGCTACCAAGAAGACATTTTTCGGCTATCAATCAAGTTGGAGTAGCTAGCTTGTCTAACTATCTTAGCTGGCATGCCTGCTGGCAAGGTTGGTAGACTTTAGAAAAGCAAGCAATAACTAAATGTATTAAATAAGACTCACATTCCTTTCATTATTTTACCCAGATTTTAGCAGACATGCAGAGAAGCATATTTAGTTTGTTTAAGAAAAGAACCACCAGTCAGGAGGATACAGACAGCTCAAGAGGTAAGCTTAGATAGGCAGAAAAATTAACATATTTTGAACATAGAAATAAGCGTAACGATTAGGGCTCTAGTTTGTGGGAAAAAGGTTTTTAAAATGCAAAGTTCAACTTCCAGATGGGGTACTAGCCCCCAAGCCAACCTCATATACTTTGTGCCCCCATAGATTTTCAGGGCACATGGCACCCTTGTGTGTGTGTATGTGTGTGTGTGAGACAGCATGCACGGGCGTGTGTGTTTGTGACATGCTCTGTGTATCAGTCTGTGTGTATATCACTCCCTATGAGACAGCATGCACGGGAGTGTGTGTTTGTGACATGCTCTGTGTATCAGTCTGTGTGTATATCACTCCCTATGAGACAGCATGCACGGGAGTGTGTGTTTGTGACATGCTCTGTGTATCAGTCTGTGTGTATATCACTCCCTATGAGACAGCATGCACGGGAGTGTGTGTTTGTGACATGCTCTGTGTATCAGTCTGTGTATATCACTCCCTATGAGACAGCATGCACGGGAGTGTGTGTTTGTGACATGCTCTGTGTATCAGTCTGTGTGTATATCACTCCCTATGAGACAGCATGCACGGGAGTGTGTGTTTGTGACATGCTCTGTGTATCAGTCTGTGTGTATATCACTCCCTATGAGACAGCATGCACAGGAGTGTGTGTTTGTGACATGCTCTGTGTATCAGTCTGTGTGTATATCACTCCCTATGAGACAGCATGCACAGCAGTGTGTGTTTGTGACATGCTCTGTGTATCAGTCTGTGTGTATATCACTCCCTATGAGACAGCATGCACGGGAGTGTGTGTTTGTGACATGCTCTGTGTATCAGTCTGTGTGTATATCACTCCCTATGAGACAGCATGCACGGGAGTGTGTGTTTGTGACATGCTCTGTGTATCAGTCTCTGTGTATATCACTCCCTATGAGACAGCATGCACAGGGTCAGTCCATATCAAAAGTTTTCCTTAAGTTTGGGTCAGTCACAGTGGTCAGGTATTCTGACACTGTGTACTCTCTGTTTAGGGCCAAATAGCATTATAGTTTGCTCAGTGATTTTGTAAATTGTTTCCAATGTGTGAAGTAATTATCTTTTTGTTTTCCCATGATTTGGTTGGGTCTAATTGTGTCGCTGTCCTGGGGCTCTGTAGGGTCTGTTTGTGTTTGTGAACAGAGCCCAAGGACCAGCTTGCTTAGGGGACTCTTCTCCCGGTTCATCTCTCTGTAGGTTATGGCTTTGTTAGGGAAGGTTTGGGAATTGCTTCCTTTTAGGTGGTTGTAGAATTTAACGGCTCTTTTCTGGGCTCTGATCATTAGCGGGTATTGGCCTAATTCTGCTTTGCATGCATTATTTGGTGTTTTATGTTGTACACAGAGGATATTTTTGCAGAATTCTGCATGCATGAGTCTCAATTTGATGTTTGTCACATTTTGTGAATTATTGGTTGGTGGAACCCAGACCTCATAACCATAAAGGTCAATGGGTTCTGTAACTGATTCAAGTATTTTTAGCCAGATCCTAATTGGTATGTCGAATTTTATGTTCCTTTTGATGGCATAGAAAGCCCTTCTGTCTCTCTCTCTCTGACGTTCTCCTACCTGACTATCTGATCATTTGTAGTCATAGAGTATACTGAATTCCTAAGCGACTCCTAGCCTCTACCCCCATGAGCACTCCTGTAGATCTGAAACCCTTGGATAGATGTTAGCAATATGGCAGCATTTCCAGTCAGTCAATCAGAAGGCAAGGTGAAGAAGCATTACTTAAACCTATAAGAGACAGCAGTTGTACAGGAGTGTCCTACAAGGGCTGGTAGTTGATTTAGAATTCAGCATTACTCTGATCCATGGTGATGTCATATATGGTGTCATACAGATGTAGGATCTTAATTTGATCATTCTTTTGTTGCTGAGGAATACAAACTTGTAGTGTATTATTCAAGCTTTCAAAAGTATTCTAAAGTTTGACATTTCCAGTTTAAAATGTCAGACATGATTTGCCCTAACGAAAAATATATCAACCCTTACAAAAAATGTCCATGAATTATAATCCACATAATAATTCACATTTCCTATTGCTGCATGATTATTTTCCTGCTGTAGCAAACTGGCTCAAATGAAGATCCTACATCTGTATGGAACCAGCAGTAAGGCCTTGTGGGCCACATGCAAATCACAGACATTGTGCACGTACAGCATTCATCACACTAGCGCATGCATCGTTCATGACACTTTAGAGCATGCAGCCTGTGCAGCAAATTAGGTTGAAACACAAAGAGCCCAGATGGCCTTTTGCAGGGAAATGCACACAGCTGTATAATTTAATGTGGCCGTGTGTGTGTTTGTGTGTCTGTGTGTGTGTGTGTGTGCGCTCCTCCATCCACACAGCTGAGTAATCTAATGTGGTCTAAAAGAGAGAGTGTGTGTGTATGTGTCTGTGTGCTCATCTATATAATGTACTATGCTAGACAAGTGGGTTCGTAAGAGGGGTATACTGTGTGTGTGTGTGTGTGTGTATCTGTGTGTGTGTGTCTATATAATGTACTATGCTAGACAAGTGGGTTCGTACGAGGGGTATACTGTGTGTGTGTATGTGTCTGTGTGCTCATCTATATAATGTACTATGTTAGACAAGTGGGTTCGTAAGAGGGGTATACTGTGTGTGTATGTGTGTGTGTGCTCATCTATATAATGTACTATGTTAAACAAGTGGGTTCGTAAGAGGGGTATACTGTGTGTGCACATTGCTGGGAAATGCTTAGCTGTCAGAAGAGCAGGGAGACAGTCCCTTGTGACTAGGGACTGTATGTGTTTGTAGTCTTAGGCATTCAATTGCAATGTGTGTTTGTGTGTTACTTTGTGTGTGTGTGTGTAGTCAGTCAGGTATTAAAGTGTGTGTGAAGTTGAAGTGCAGTGTGTGTGTGTGTGTGTGTGTGTGTGTGTGTGTGTGTGTGTGTGTGTGTGTGTGTGTGTGTGTGTGTGTGTGTGTGTAATGTGTTCAGGCACGTGGACCTGCCTGTCTCCTGTGCTTATTGTCAGGGTGCAGAGTGCCTGAGTAGAGTAGCCTGACATTGGTTGGCATGGGGGGGCATGCCCTCTCTACCCTTCAGGGGCTCTCTAAAAAGCACATATCCCACACAAATGTCACTGTGAATCTGATCGCCATTCTATAGACACACACACACACACACACACACACACACACACACACACACACACACACACACACACACACACACACACACACACACACACACACACACACACACACACACACACACACACACACACACACACACACACACACACACACTGCTAGGTCCCCAGCCAGAGGCCTGACACATCTCAGGGAAAGGCAAATAGAAATGCCATGATCACAACTCTGATGTAACTGCATCACAGTTACACCATAAAAAAATCTAGTTGTTTCAACTAACTATTTTTAAGTAACTGGTTCCACAGCGTTATTTTTGATCACTCAACTTTTCAGTCCAAGTGTTACCTGAACAACAACAAAAAATGACTTGGCCCAAACTTATAAAGAATTACAGGTTTCCTCAACTTGACTCATATGTTAATTGAACTAGAATTATTTTATTTTCAACTTACTACCCATATTTGACATGATAATTTATACAGTTATTATTATCCAAACATGTCCTCACCAGGGATTCAAACTCACACTTTCTTCATTCATGGCCTCCCGAGCTTCCTGCTATGCCACCATGTCTGTGTCAATTATCAATGAATCTGACTATTGGCTCATCATACTTTTAACAGAGTTGAGATTTACTTTGACATGCAAAGGGTATAAATCCAGGTGAAATCAGTTATTGTCTCAGACATGGTGGCGTAGCAGGAAGTTTGGAATGATGTGAACCAAGAGGTTGTGAGTTCAATTCCCAGGATGAGGATGTGGTGAATAATAATTGTTGTGGACAATGTAATCATGTACATCAAATATGTAAGTTGGAAGCACTTTGTGTAATAGGTCCACAGACTTATTTTCAGGTAAGATGTCCAAGTAATCATTTCTGGTTGAATGAACATTTGAGAAAAAATTACATTTTAATGTAATTATAAATGTTTACCTACAATTTCTCATGGAGCAAAGTTTGGGCCAACTAAAAATGATAAGTTCAGGTAACACTTTGACTGAAAAGTTGAGTACACAAAAAAAGCCTATGGAACCAGTTACTAAATAATATTTAGTTAAAACAACTAGATATTATTTGTAGTTTTTAATTAGATTTATTTTTACAGTGAAACGTGTTTGGACTGTGTGTATGTTTGTGATGATGTACAGTATATTGTTTTTGTTCATTTTACCATCAGAATGTTTGAAGTTGAATCAATGACTGATAAGAACTCATTCATTCAAGCATATAGCATACCCTCTAAAGTGGTAAGATCAAATCAAATCAAATGTATTTATATAATCTTAGCAATCTTAGCAATTCTTCTTAGCTAGCTACATAGCCGTCCTTGTATCAGAGATAATTGCATAATTATCGTATTTCGTATTTCGTCGCCCTAACGTAGCCTTCACTGCTATTCGCCCAGGAGCTAGCAACGCTAGCTAACGCACACAGATTAGCATCACTGTAGTGCTATTCACTCAACTGTACGACTTGATTAGTTCAGTGTTAGCTAGCTACATAGCTGTCTTTGTTTCCAAGATAATTGTGTAGTTTAGTGTGTGTAGCCTTGGAGTGATTATCTTAATTCACTGAGGTTCGCTAGCCAGCTATTTGTCGTCCTTAACGTAGGAGACTCTGCTAGCTAGCCAACAGCTAACAGCTAACAGCTAGCCAACGTCACCACACGTTTACTGATTCGAATTCAATCACCGGTCAGGGAGTATCACATTTTCATTTCATTACAGTACAACGGTTTGATTTGTTTGATCGTAGCTAGCTACATAGCTACATAGCCGTCTTTGTTTCAAAGATAATTGTGTAGTCTAGACCGATTTCCTAGGTTAGCTAGCCAGCTATTGTCGTTCTTTTAACTCAACGTAACGTAAACAACACTGCTAGCTAGCCAGCTAGCCCCCGAATAGCAGCACTGTAGAAATTATTACACTCAACGGAACGACTTGATTAGTGTAGTGCCAACAACGCAGCTACTGCCAGCTAGCCTACTTTAGCAGTACTGTATCATTTTAATCATTTTAGTCAATAAGATTCTTGCTACGTAAGCTTAACTTTCTGAACATTCGAGACGTGTAGTCCACTTGTCATTCCAATTTCCTTGCATTAGCGTAGCCTTTTCTGTAGCCTGTCAACTATGTGTCTGTCTATCCCTGTTCTCTCCTCTCTGCACAGACCATACAAACGCTCCACACCGCGTGGCCGCGACCACCCTAATCTGGTGGTCCCAGCGCGTACGACCCACGTGGAGTTCCAGGTCTCCGGTAGCCTCTGGAACTGCCGATCTGCGGCCAACAAGGCAGAGTTCATCTCAGCCTATGCCTCCCTCCAGTCCCTTGACTTCTTGGCACTGACGGAAACATGGATCACCACAGATAACACTGCTACTCCTACTGCTCTCTCCTCGTCCGCCCACGTGTTCTCGCACACCCCGAGAACTTCTGGTCAGCGGGGTGGTGGCACCGGGATCCTCATCTCTCCCAAGTGGTCTTTCTCTCTTTCTCCCCTTACCCATCTGTCTATTGCCTCCTTTGAATTCCATGCTGTCACAGTTACCAGCCCTTTCAAGCTTAACATCCTTATCATTTATCGCCCTCCAGGTTCCCTCGGAGAGTTCATCAATGAGCTTGATGCCTTGATAAGCTCCTTTCCTGAGGACGGCTCACCTCTCACAGTTCTGGGCGACTTTAACCTCCCCACGTCTACCTTTGACTCATTCCTCTCTGCCTCCTTCTTTCCACTCCTCTCCTCTTTTGACCTCACCCTCTCACCTTCCCCCTACTCACAAGGCAGGCAATACGCTTGACCTTATCTTTACTAGATGCTGTTCTTCCACTAACCTCATTGCAACTCCTCCAAGTCTCCGACCACTACCTTGTATCCTTTTCCCTCTCGCTCTCATCCAACACTTCCCACACTGCCCCTACTCGGATGGTATCGCGCCGTCCCAACCTTCGCTCTCTCTCCCCGCTACTCTCTCCTCTTCCATCCTATCATCTCTTCCCTCTGCTCAAACTTTCTCCAACCTATCTCCTGATTCTGCCTCCTCAACCCTCCTCTCCTCCCTTACTGCATCCTTTGACTCTCTATGTCCCCTATCCTCCAGGCCGGCTCGGTCCTCCCCTCCCGCTCCGTGGCTCGACGACTCATTGCGAGCTCACAGAACAGGGCTCCGGGCAGCCGAGCGGAAATGGAGGAAAACTCGCCTCCCTGCGGACCTGGCATCCTTTCACTCCCTCCTCTCTACATTTTCCTCCTCTGTCTCTGCTGCTAAAGCCACTTTCTACCATTCTAAATTCCAAGCATCTGCCTCTAACCCTAGGAAGCTCTTTGCCACCTTCTCCTCCCTCCTGAATCCTCCCCCTCCTCCTCTCTGCAGATGACTTCGTCAACCATTTTGAAAAGAAGGTCGATGACATCCGATCCTCGTTTGCTAAGTCAAACGACACCGCTGGTTCTGCTCACACTGCCCTACCCTATGCTCTGACCTCTTTCTCCCTCTCTCTCCAGATGAAATCTCGCGTCTTGTGACGGCCGGCCGCCCAACAACCTGCCCGCTTGACCCTATCCCCTCCTCTCTTCTGCAGACCATTTCCGGAGACCTTCTCCCTTACCTCACCTCGCTCATCAACTCATCCCTGACCGCTGGCTACGTCCCTCCAGTCTTCAAGAGAGCGAGAGTTGCACCCTTCTGAAAAACCTACACTCGATCCCTCCGATGTCAACAACTACAGACCAGTATCCCTTCTCTCTTTTCTCTCCAAAACTCTTGAGCGTGCCGTCCTTGGCCAGCTCTACCGCTATCTCTCTCAGAATGACCTTCTTGATCCAAATCAGTCAGGTTTCAAGACTAGTCATTCAACTGAGACTGCTCTTCTCTGTATCACGGAGGCGCTCCGCACTGCTAAAGCTAACTCTCTCTCCTCTGCTCTCATCCTTCTAGACCTATCGGCTGCCTTCGATACTGTGAACCATCAGATCCTCCTCTCCACCCTCTCCGAGTTGGGCATCTCCGGCGCGGCCCACGCTTGGATTGCGTCCTACCTGACAGGTCGCTCCTACCAGGTGGCGTGGCGAGAATCTGTCTCCTCACCACGCGCTCTCACCACTGGTGTCCCCCAGGGCTCTGTTCTAGGCCCTCTCTTATTCTCGCTATACACCAAGTCACTTGGCTCTGTCATAACCTCACATGGTCTCTCCTATCATTGCTATGCAGATGACACACAATTAATCTTCTCCTTTCCCCTTCTGATGACCAGGTGGCGAATCGCATCTCTGCATGTCTGGCAGACATATCAGTGTGGATGACGGATCACCACCTCAAGCTGAACCTCAGCAAGACGGAGCTCCTCTTCCTCCCGGGAAGGACTGCCCGTTCCATGATCTCGCCATCACGGTTGACAACTCCATTGTGTCCTCCTCCCAGAGCGCTAAGAACCTTGGCGTGATCCTGGACAACACCCTGACGTTCTCAACTAACATCAAGGCGGTGTCCCGTTCCTGTAGGTTCATGCTCTACAACATCCGCAGAGTACGACCCTGCCTCACACAGGAAGCGGCACAGGTCCTAATCCAGGCACTTGTCATCTCCCCGTCTTGATTACTGCAACTCGCTGTTGGCTGGGCTCCCTGCCTGTGCCATTAAACCCCTACAACTCATCCAGAACGCCGCAGCCCGTCTGGTGTTCAACCTTCCCAAGTTCTCTCACGTCACCCCGCTCCTCCGCTCTCTCCACTGGCTTCCAGTTGAAGCTCGCATCCGCTACAAGACCATGGTGCTCGCCTACGGAGCTGTGAGGGGAACGGCACCTCAGTACCTCCAGGCTCTGATCAGGCCCTACACCCAAACAAGGGCACTGCGTTCATCCACCTCTGGCCTGCTCGCCTCCCTACCACTGAGGAAGTACAGTTCCCGCTCAGCCCAGTCAAAACTGTTCGCTGCTCTGGCCCCCCAATGGTGGAACAAACTCCCTCACGACGCCAGGACAGCGGAGTCAATCACCACCTTCCGGAGACACCTGAAACCCCACCTCTTCAAGGAATACCTAGGATAGGGTAAGTAAGGGTAAGTAATCCTTCTCACCCCCCCCCCCCCCAACAAGATTTAGATGCAAGTGGCTGTTCCACTGGTTGTCATAGGTGTTTGCACCAATTTGTAAGTCGCTCTGGATAAGAGCGTCTGCTAAATGACTTAAATGTAAATGTAAATATATAGCCCTTCTTACATCAGCTGATATCTAAAAGTGCTGTACAGAAACCCAGCCTAAAACCACAAACAGCAAGCAATGCAGGTGTAGAAGCACCCAAGAAAGGCCAAAACCTAGAGAGGAACCAGGCTATGAGGGGTGGCCAGTCCTCTTCTGGCTGTGCCGGGTGGAGATTATAACAGAACATGGCCAAGATGTTAAAATGTTCATAGATGACCAGCATGGTCAAATAATAATAATCACAGTAGTTGTCGAGGGTGCAACAAGTCAGCACCTCAGGAATAAATGTCAGTTGGCTTTTCATAGCCGATCATTAAGAGTATCTCTACCGCTCCTGCTGTCTCTAGAGAGTTGAAAACAGCAGGTCTGGGACAGGTGCAAGTCCGGTATTCCCTACTTACTATTTCAGACCAGAGCCCATAATAGGACCTAGGTGTCTCTGGGGGGAAATGTGACATTCTGGCCTCTGGGAATAATTTGTCTGTGGACTGGTTAATGCGACCTTATTGGCTGGATGACATCTCTGACATCTTTTTCATTGGGCTGCTGACAGCTCGTCATCCTGCTGGCTCTGGGCTAATGGCTTTGGTTGGCAGATCTGCTGAGAGGGAATAGATTAGGGAGGATTCTCTCTCTCTCTCTGCATTAGTGTTCATTCGCTCTTCTCTGTGGGAAGCTGTCAGTCACAGCGCTACTTCCTGTGCTCTCAATGGGTGTGCTTTAAAATGTCAATCCTTTGCTTCCACCAATCTGGTTTCCTCAAGGACCTTGGATCGAACTCCTCCAATGTGCTTTGAAAGGAATTGAGGAAACAAGGACAGAGGAAGCAAGGGTTTGTAGACACAGCCCATGTTTCTGCGTCACAGCGATGCTAGAGGTGCAGCTGGACCACAGTATGTGCACTAACTCCTGTTGTATTCAATTTCACTTCATTTCCATGCTTATGGACACAATCTGTGTCCATTTCTATGGTTATGGACACAATCCGTGTCCGTTTCTATGGTTATGGACACAATCCGTGTCCGTTTCTATGGTTACCAACTCACTATCCCTGTAAATGTCTATAGTTGCTGCAACCTTTTCATTTCCGTGGTTACATTTTAAAGTCCTTCTCCATTTCCATGGTTATGATTGTCCATTTCCGTGATGACAACTCCATTTCACATCCCATCTCCATGGTAATGGCTACCGTATATCTGTCCATCATATCTGTCCGTTCCAAGCCATGGCCAGAAAGCTTTGACCCTCAAACCCCAGTCAAAAATCCCCACCCCTATGTCTTTATATCTGTTATTGGACACGACTTTCTATGAACCAATGTACTGGACATTCAATTTAAGTAGCATTTTTGTAAATAGTATTCTGAGCACTGGAGGCTCCTCAGAGGAGGAAGGGGAGGACCCCCCCCACAGTGAAATTTAAAAATAATGAAACATTAAATGTATATTTTTTAGATAAAACTATACTAAACATACTCATGTAACCAAATAATTGATTAAAACACACTGTTTTGCAAGGTTTATAGTAACTTCAACAGCCCTCTCTGCTATAGCACCATGGTGTAGCCAGCTAGCTTCTGTCCTCCTCTGGGTACATTGGCTGCGGAACAAACTCATAAAAGACACACCCTTGTCCACTTATGGTGACGGGGAATCCCCGTCACCATCTTGGAGGGCAGTCCAAATGATTAGTCAAGCAAGGAAGTTTGCAACATAAGCCCCTCAGCCCTCATTTTTAGTCCAGTTTGTACAATTATGTTCACTCCAGAGCCTGAAACTCCCCATAATTCAATTTGAGACAATTGTACATCCGCTAAGAAAAGTCAGTGAAAACTTAAAAACAACATCAATGGAGAAGTCAAAATACAAGTGTAAGTCAAAATAGTCAAGTGTAAGTCAAAATACAAGTGTAAGTCAAAATACAAGTGTAAGTCAAAATACAAGTGTAAGTCAAAATACAAGTGTAAGTCAAAATACAAGTGTAAGTCAAAATACAAGTGTAAGTCAAAATACAAGTGTAAGTCAAAATACAAGTGTAAGTCAAAATACAAGTGTAAGTCAAAATACAAGTGTAAGTCAAAATGAATGCAAATAAGTTAGAAATTGTGCTACTAAGTCACATGAAGGCACAAACATCTCATAAAAAGTAATGTGTCACGTTCGCTGGAATAAATATCAGACCAAGGCGCAGCGGATGTTGAGTTCCACATAATTGAATGGATAAAGTGAAACTTAGCAAAGACAAAAACCAAATAAACAATAAACAATAAATAATAAACAATAAACAATAAACTAACCCACATAGAAATAATAAACTAGAATACAACATAGACATACATATACTAAATCACCCCCTAGACACGCCCTGACCTACTATACCATAGAGAAACAACAATACTTCTCTATGGTCAGGGCGTGACATAATTATGTTTTTGTTTGGTTATCTTTTGGAAATTGTAGAAATAAAAACATTTTCCTTCTTCAGAAGTTCCAGCTAGGCAGGGTAACAGTAATTAGTTAATTAATTTGCTAGCTATCATACAGTAGTCTTATATTAAAAATGATATATGTAAAATAAGTAGACATGCACTCATAATTGACTGTAGCGCATATAAAGCACCCATAAGCTATTGGTAGCTGAAAACACAATCATTGCGAGATGACCGAGTGCCGAATTGTCTGGCAAGGTGGTCCATTTAAAAATCATTCCTTCCTCCCTCGCCCCTTGCCCTGCAAGTGTATACAGTAATCGTCAGACATCATAATACGTCATCAAAAGTGTCCACTTAATTTGAGGGCAGAGGGGATAGGGTGTCTTTAAAGTGTTTGTCATTGACTTCAATACAAAACCTAGGAGGCTTGTAGGCTTCACCCCCTTCCATAGACCTACATGGTAATTATGACCACTTCCGGAGGATGACCTCCAACCAATCAAAGCTTTTTCAGTTTGAACTGACATGTTGTCCATCCAATCATAGGATTAGGATCAGATAATTAACCTAGTGTGTTGTATTAGGATTGTGCGGCAAAGCATTGTGGGTGCGGTTATATGTGTTGAGAAGTTTGGTGAAATTATTGGAGATTGAAAAATGATATTTGAGCACTTTTTTGGATATATCAAATTACAGGAGACTGAGGAGGTTGATTATAAATAGTTTTCTTGGTTTCAGAACTTTCTTTTTGTGTTCAGTTAGTGCAATTGATTTAAATTTGCCTTTCTAACTTCAGTAGCAAGTAGCAGAAGCTCGCTAGCTAAATTACCAGCTCGAGTGTGCAGTTTTCACTGCTAACACTACCGCAAATGTTGTTGACTCTTTGTTGGAGAACCCCTTTTATTGTCTGGGGTAGACGGAAAAGGTGTGAATTAAAACCGAGTTAGATTAAAGAGAGACTTTGATGCAGTGCATTTTTTATCGTGCGCTCAAGTAGGCTTTCCACTTTCCTCTGGTATTTATTTAGCAAAGTTAACATATAATCACAGACACAAGCAACAACTCATGACATAAATGTTACAGCAGCTTAGGCTACACCTTAACATTAGCGATCTGACATGCTGAAAACTAGACACATTTTCAGTCTGATCAACTGTAGGCTACTAATAATAGCAGCTGCATACGGCCGATGTGCCCTGTCCATCTTGTCAGGGTAACTGATTGGTAACGTTATGTATTTATAGTCCGTTTGTGTGTCAGAAGAAAATGTGAATGTGATCAAATTTGTGTTTTCAACCCAAAATGATTAACTGGAATTAATCAGTCAACATAATAGTGATGACAGATGTGAGTAAATGTTTTATAAGGCCTACAGTTGCATAGGCCTGTATGATGCCAACATGCAGAAAGCAAGCTCAGCCCTGTGAGTTCTATTGTCTGTCAGTTGTTGTCTCTGATCTGGGTAGAGGGAATCCCTCTCCTCATCTCCTCTAAATGTAATTCATATCATATAAGTATAAGGTTGATGCAGTTCGACAGGGTTTTCATCCCCACTGATTAATCACAGTCATATTTTATGGGTTGTGGTCGCAGAATCAGAATCCTTTAGGTAACATTTATAAATAACATGTTTTATTAATTTTCATAAGTATGCTTATGTGGGAAAAGTAACTTTTCCCATTGGGGAGAGGTCAGGCCTGTCTTCCTTCTTATGGGAATGTCCCCTCTGAGGTTGCCCTTATCTTGATTTAGTATATGACCTAAGAGGCTCACTGTCTTTTCTGATCTTGTCCAGGAGGGGGTGTATTTGATATATGCCATTGGATGAGGTAATGTTTTGGTTCTAAGTGGTACCAAGAACGAGATAATAACTTAGTTTAGGAGACCAAACTGAACAATAATGTATAGCCAATGCTGTCTGGCTATGTGTGTCTTTGCTATAAAGGATCTCAGTTGCCATTATGTAAGCACTCTCAGAGAATTAATTTATGGACACCGAATTGATCTGAGAGTCACAGGGCTATGGTGAAGCTCATATAATTAAAGATGGGACTTTATGATAAATCTGACTTGAGTGTGGTTTGCTCTCTCATGATTTGGTAATACAGGAAATTTCCACGACAGGGTCCAGAGTTTTCCTGGTTAGGTTAACAGATAAGGAACAACTCCAGGCCCCAGGGGGTAAAAATGTCCCACTGTTCTGGGACCTATAGTGCCACCAGTCAGTTATTGTCAGGTATGTGGATGATCAGGGATTTATTCAGGAACGTTTCTTGGGCTACTTTGATGTGTGAAGTGGGCAAGATGTGCAGTCTGTTTGACTTTGTGAATTTTGAAATGTCTGAGTTTAACTTCATGGAGAAACTTGTTGTTCAAACGTACAACGGCACAGCTGTAATGGAATGTATCTGCTATTTGTATTTACAGCCAAGTCCCCTCCTGTTCTCTTATTAAGAGGTGACGACCACTCCACTACCATTGTCAACTCTCTCCTGACATGAACTGAAGCCATGTCTCATGTGCCGCTCATCCACTGGCACATTGAATGTTTCCTCTCCAAGCACTGTGAGAACCCCAATAATTTTCTCTCATTTCTGTATGTTGAGTCAATCACATACACAAACACAATCACATTATTACACATCAATGATTTGACTCTTTGCTCAGACTAACTCATTCTTAGGTCTTTTGTCTAACTGTGCAATGTGTTGTGTTATTGCTTTTTGTCTTCCCAGACAAATCCTGTCCTGCACTGAAGACAAGCCACTGAACACCTCAACTCATGCCTCATACTCTCATTTAATCACTGCTGTGATCCCTTCCCAACACTGCAAGTAGCCCTCTCATCTCCATTCCCCATAATAGTGTACTATACATGTCTTTATGAAATGCTTTAAATTAAATAATTACTCTTTGTCGATTTTTGACGTCTCCGTGCTTTCCGGGCCTATACCGTGGGTCTCCCATCCTCCTCCATTTCCAAGTCAAATCAAAATCAAATCAAATGTATTTATATAGCCCTTCGTACATCAGCTGATATCTCAAAGTGCTGTACAGAAACCCAGCCTAAAACCCCAAATAGCAAGCAATGCAGGTGTTGAAGCACGTTGGCTAGGAAAAACTCACTAGAAAGGCCAAAACCTAGGAAGAAACCTAGAGAGGATCCAGGCTATGATGGGTGGCCAGTCCTCTTCTGGCTGTGCCGGGTGGAGATTATAACAGAACATGGCCAAGATGTTCAAATGTTCATAAATGTCCAGCATGGTCAAATAATAGGTCTGGGACAGGTAGCACGTCCGGTGAACAGGTCAGGATTCCATAACCGCAGGCAGAACTGGAGCAGCAGCACGGCCAGGTGGACTGGGGACACCAAGGAGTCATCATGCCAGGTAGTCCTGAGGCATGGTCCTAGGGCTCAGGTCCTCCTATAGAGAGAAAGAAAGATAGAGAGAAAGAGAATTAGAGAGAGCATACTTAAATTCACACAGGACACCGGATAAGACAGGAGAAGTACTCCAGGTATAACAAACTGACCCTAGCCCCCCGACACTTAAACTACTGCAGCATAAATACTGGAGGCTGAGACAGGAGGGGTCAGGAGACACTGTGGCCCCATCCGATGATACCCCCGGACAGGGCCAAACAGGAAGGATATAACCCCACCCACTTTGCCAAAGCACAGCCCCCACATCACTGGAGGGATATCTTCAACCAGCAACTTACCATCCTGAGACAAGGCTGAGTATAGCCCACAAAGATCTCCGCCATTGCACAAGTGACGCACCCCTCCTAGGGACGGCATGAAAGAGCACCAGTAAGCCAGTGACTCAGCCCCTGTAATAGGGTTAGAGGCAGAGAATCCCAGTGGAAAGAGGGGAACCGGCCAGGCAGAGACAGCAAGGGTGGATCGTTGCTCCAGAGCCTCTCCGTTCACCTTCACACTTCTGGGCCAGACTACACTCAATCATATGACCCACTGAAGAGATGAGTCTTCAGTAAAGACTTAAAGGTTGAGACCGAGATTGCATCTCTCACATTGGTAGGCAGACCATTCCATAAAAATGGAGCTCTATAGGAGAAAGCCCTTCCTCCAGCTGTTTACTTAGAAATTCTAGGGACAATTAGGAGGCCTGCTTCTTGTGACCGTAGTGTACGCTTAGGTATGTACGACAGGACCAAATCAGAGAGATAGGTTGGAGCAAGCCCATGTAATGCTTTGTAGGTTAGCAGTAAAACCTTGAAATCAGCCCTTGCCTTGACAGGAAGCCAGTGTAGGGAGGCTAGCACTGGAGTAATATTATCAAATTGTTTGGTTCTAGTCAGGATTCTAGCAGCCATATTTAGCACTAACTGAAGTTTATTTAGTGCTTTATCCGGGTAGCCGGAAAGTAGAGCATTGCATTAGTCTAACCTAGAAGTAACAAAAGCATGGATTCATTTTTCTGCATCAGTTTTGGACAGAACGTTTCTGATTTTTGCAATGTTACATAGATGGAAAAAAGCTGTCCTTGAAACAGTCTTGATATGTTCGTCATAAGAGAGATCAGGGTCCAGAGTAGCGCCGAGGTCTTTCACAGTTTTATTTGAGACGACTGTACAACTATTAAGATTAATTGTCAGATTCAACAGAAGATCTCTTTGTTTCTTGGGACCTAGAACAAGCATCTCTGTTTTGTCCGAGTTTAAAAGTAGAACTTTTGCAGCCATCCACTTCCTTATGTCTGAAACACAGGCTTCTAGCGAGGGCAATTTTGGGGCTTCACCATGTTTCATTGAAATGTACAGCTGTATGTCATCAGCATAGCAGTGAAAGTTAACATTATGTTTTCAAATGATATCCCCAAGAGGTAAAATATATAGTGAAAACAATAGTGGTCCTAAAAGGGAACCTTGAGGAACACCGAAATTTACAGTTGATTTGTCAGAGGACAAACCATTCACAGAGACAAACTGATATCTTTCCGACAGATACGATCTAAACCAGGCCAGAACTTGTCCGTGTAGACCAATTTGGGTTTCCAATCTCTCCAAAAGAATGTGGTGATCGATGGTATCAAATGCAGCACTAAGGTCTAGGAGCACGAGGACAGATGCAGAGCCTCGGTCTGATGCCATTAAAAGGTAATTTACCACCTTCACAAGTGCAGTCTCAGTGCTATGATGGGGTCTAAAACCAGACTGAAGCATTTCGTATACATTGTTTGTCTTCAGGAAGGCAGTGAGTTCATGCACAACAGCCTTTTCTAACATTTTTGAGAGGAATGGAAGATTCGATATAGGCCGATAGTTTTTTATATTTTCTGGGTCAAGGTTAGGCTTTTTCAAGAGAGGCTTTATTACTGCCACTTTTAGTGAGTTTGGTACACATCGGGTGGATAGAGAGCCGTTTATTATGTTCAACATAGGAGGGCCAAGCACAGGAAGCAGCTCTTTCAGTAGTTTAGTTGGAATAGGGTCCAGTATGCAGCTTGAAGGTTTAGAGGCCATGACTTTTTTCATCATTGTATCAAGAGATATAGTACTAAAACACTTGAGTGTCTCTCTTGATCCTAGGTCCTGGCAGAGTTGTGCAGACTCAGGAAACTGAGCTTTGAAGGAATACGCAGTTTTAAAGAGGAGTCTGTAATTTGCTTTCTGATAATCATGATCTTTTCCTCAAAGAAGTTAATGAACTTATTACTGCTGAAGTGAAAGCCATCCTCACTTGGGGAATGCTGCTTTTTAGTTAGCTTTGCGACAGTATCAAAAATGTCTTATTTTCCTCAATTTAGTTGGAAAAATAGGATGATCGAGCAGCAGTAAGGGCTCTTCGATACTGCACGGTACTGTCTTTCCAAGCGCCATTTCCGTTCCAATTTTCTGGAAGCTTGCTTCAGAGCTCGGGTATTTTCTGTATACCAGGGAGCTAGTTTCTTATGAGAAATGTTTTTAGTTTTTATGGGTGCAACTGCATCTAGGGTATTGCGCAAAGTTAAAATGAGTTCCTCAGTTAGGTGGTTAACTGATTTTTGTCCTCTGACGTCCTTGGGTAGGCAGAGGGAGTCTGGAAGAGCATCAAGGAATCTTTGTATTGTCTGTGAATTTATAGTACGACTTTGATTGCTCCTTGGTTGGGGTCTGAGCATATTATTTGTTGCAATTGCAAACGTAATAAAATGGTGGTCAGATCGTCCAGGATTATGAGGAAAAACATTAAGACCCACAACATTTATTCCATGGGACAAAACTAGGTCCAGAGTATGACTGTGACAGTGAGTAGGTCCAGAGACATGTTGGACAAAACCCACTGAGTTGAAGATGGCTCGAAAGCCTCTTGGAGTGGGTCTGTGGACTTTTCCATGTGAATATTAAAGTCACCAGAAATTAGAATATTATCTGCTATAACTACAAGTCACCAGCCTCCACTGATTCTGAGTGAATATTGAGACATTCTGTTGCTTGAGATCTGCTGGAGGTGAATGAAATGCACCCCTGTTTAGGCGAGGTGCTGGCTAGTGGAGTAGAACACCTGTTTAGGAGAGGTGCTGGCTAGTGGAGTAGAACACCTGTTTAGGAGAGGGGCTGGCTAGTGGAGTAGAACACCTGTTTAGGAGAGGTGCTGGCTAGTGGAGTAGAACACCTGTTTAGGAGAGGTGCTGGCTAGTGGAGTAGAACACCTGTTTAGGCGAGGTGCTGGCTAGTGGAGTAGAACACCTGTTTAGGAGAGGTGCTGGCTAGTGGAGTAGAACACCTGTTTAGGCGAGGTGCTGGCTAGTGGAGTAGAACACCTGTTTAGGAGAGGTGCTGGCTAGTGGAGTAGAACACCTGTTTAGGAGAGGTGCTGGCTAGTGGAGTAGAACACCTGTTTAGGAGAGGTGCTGGCTAGTGGAGTAGAACACCTGTTTAGGCGAGGTGCTGGCTAGTGGAGTAGAACACCTGTTTAGGAGAGGTGCTGGCTAGTGGAGTAGAACACCTGTTTAGGCGAGGTGCTGGCTAGTGGAGTAGAATACCTGTTTAGGAGAGGTGCTGGCTAGTGGAGTAGAACACCTGTTTAGGCGAGGTGCTGGCTAGTGGAGTAGAACACCTGTTTAGGAGAGGTGCTGGCTAGTGGAGTAGAACACCTGTTTAGGCGAGGTGCTGGCTAGTGGAGTAGAACACCTGTTTAGGCGAGGTGCTGGCTAGTGGAGTAGAACACCTGTTTAGGAGAGGTGCTGGCTAGTGGAGTAGAACACCTGTTTAGGCGAGGTGCTGGCTAGCGGAGTAGAACACCTGTTTAGGAGAGGTGCTGGCTAGCGGAGTAGAACACCTGTTTAGGAGAGGTGCTGGCTAGAGGAGTAGAACACCTTTTAGGCGAGGTGCTGGCTAGTGGAGTAGAACACCTGTTTATGCGAGGTGCTGGCTAGTGGAGTAGAACACCTGTTTATGCGAGGTGCTGGCTAGTGGAGTAGAACACCTGTTTAGGCGAGGTGCTGGCTAGTGGAGTAGAACACCTGTTTAGGCGAGGTGCTGGCTAATGGAGTAGAACACTTGTTTAGGCGAGGTGCTGGCTAGTGGAGTAGAACACCTGTTTAGGAGAGGTGCTGGCTAGTGGAGTAGAACACCTGTTTAGAACACCTGAGGAGAGGTGCTGGCTAGTGGAGTAGAACACCTGTTTAGGAGAGGTGCTGGCTAGTGGAGTAGAACACCTGTTTAGGAGAGGTGCTGGCTAGTGGAGTAGAACACCTGTTTAGGCGAGGTGCTGGCTAGTGGAGTAGAACACCTGTTTAGGCGAGGTGCTGGCTAATGGAGTAGAACACTTGTTTAGGCGAGGTGCTGGCTAGTGGAGTAGAACACCTGTTTAGGAGAGGTGCTGGCTAGTGGAGTAGAACACCTGTTTAGGAGAGGTGCTGGCTAGTGGAGTAGAACACCTGTTTAGGAGAGGTGCTGGCTAGTGGAGTAGAACACCTGTTTAGGCGAGGTGCTGGCTAGTGGAGTAGAACACCTGTTTAGGAGAGGTGCTGGCTAGTGGAGTAGAACACCTGTTTAGGCGAGGTGCTGGCTAGTGGAGTAGAACACCTGTTTAGGAGAGGTGCTGGCTAGTGGAGTAGAACACCTGTTTAGGCGAGGTGCTGGCTAGTGGAGTAGAACACCTGTTTAGGAGAGGTGCTGGCTAGTGGAGTAGAACACCTGTTTAGGCGAGGTGCTGGCTAGTGGAGTAGAACACCTGTTTAGGAGAGGTGCTGGCTAGTGGAGTAGAACACCTGTTTAGGCGAGGTGCTGGCTAGTGGAGGTGCTGGCTAGAACACCTGTTTAGGCGAGGTGCTGGCTAGTGGAGTAGAACACCTGTTTAGGAGAGGTGCTGGCTAGTGGAGTAGAACACCTGTTTAGGCGAGGTGCTGGCTAGCGGAGTAGAACACCTGTTTAGAGAGGTGCTGGCTAGTGGAGTAGAACACCTGTTTAGGAGAGGTGCTGGCTAGAGGAGTAGAACACCTGTTTAGGAGGTGCTTTAGGCGAGGTGCTGGCTAGTGGAGTAGAACACCTGTTTATGCGAGGTGCTGGCTAGTGGAGTAGAACACCTGTTTATGCGAGGTGCTGGCTAGTGGAGTAGAACACCTGTTTAGGCGAGGTGCTGGCTAGTGGAGTAGAACACCTGTTTAGGCGAGGTGCTGGCTAATGGAGTAGAACACTTGTTTAGGCGAGGTGCTGGCTAGTGGAGTAGAACATCTGTTTAGGCGAGGTGCTGGCTAATGGAGTAGAACACTTGTTTAGGAGAGGTGCTGGCTAATGGAGTAGAACACTTGTTTAGGCGAGGTGCTGGCTAATGGAGTAGAACACCTGTTTAGGCGAGGTG